>NC_034598.1:53403856-53537843 GCF_900095145.1 Mus pahari | reverse complement strand
CCTCCCCTCTCCCTTCCTCCCCTCTCCTCTCCCTTCTTCTCTTCACCTCCCCTCTCCTTTCTTCCTCTCCTCTCTCCTCCCTTCCCCTCCAATCGCCTCCCCTCCCCTCCCCTTCCCCTTCTCTACAATGCACTAGGCACATGCAGCTGGTTTATTACACACCTGAAAGGTTTAACCCTTTGGAGACCTCAGTTTGGAAAAGAGGGTTGTTACCTAGCCTGTTCTAACTTTCCCTGTAAAGGCATACTATACTGTCTTTATTATTGCTGTGAGAAAACATATCTTCCCTCCCTCTTGAAGAGAGACACCATTTCTATCTTACAAGGCTGCTTGACATACAAATATTCAGGAACACCTAATTTGAAAAGAAATATCAAGTAATGTGTTGGAAAGTAGAAAAATGGGAAAGATTCGTTGGTAGTTGTTTTTCAATACTTCTTGCATTTAGTACATTATATTAAAATTATTCATGTAAAGGTCTGGTTGGGTCTGCTGAGAACAGGCACATAACCTTATTTATCTTTATAGTATTATTATCTATCATCATGTTTATCCCAGAGGAGAGAACAATGCATATGTATGATGAATACATAAATAAACACCTTTAAAATATAGTGAAAATGTGGGCCATACCAAACATGGTTCTAGAGCCCAGGCTAGCCTGATTATCACCATGTATTTATTCACAAGTCTTGAACTTGTTATCTTAAGGCATGGGCTATCAGTTCTGGCTCACATAACTGAGTTTTAAAATGGTTAGTTTCCCACAGGCAACCAGCTGGTTTTGTATAATCTAGTCTCTAATATTTAATATTAAATCCAGTGCTTATTATGTGTCAATCTCTGAGTTAAACCCTATATAAACAATACTTCACTGTGCCTTACAAGATGTGCTGTTATCCTTGGCTATGAGAAATGAAGACTCAGGAAATCCGAAAAAAGATTTATACGGAATTTGAAGTGATTTATTTGTTAAGTTATTCAGGTGATCGGTGGTAGAAATCAGGTTTAAGTCTATGGGGTTTGATGCTTAAAGCTCTCTCTTTTAACAGTTTAATGGGTACAGCTTTTCAAAGGAAAAGACATGACAGAGATGCATGGGTAATATCAGGCTCTATAAATTCATACCATTTTCACAACTGAATGGGGGCAGGACATATCCTATCAGCAGGACCAGCATGCACTTAGGGGACAAAGCTGAAACACTTAGCTTTACTCATGAAGTCTGACTTGCTAAGGAGATCCTCTGAGGAAGGTAAGATCAGGGCAGTATGCATGCGCATGCTGCGGACAGAAGCCA
This sequence comes from Mus pahari, assembly GCF_900095145.1. Classification (NCBI taxonomy): domain Eukaryota; kingdom Metazoa; phylum Chordata; class Mammalia; order Rodentia; family Muridae; genus Mus; species Mus pahari. The sequence continues at coordinate 53,536,543 of NC_034598.1, read as the reverse complement.
GGATGCGGTAGGACGGTAGGCTTGTGAACACTGGAGACAGGAACTCTGATGACATCAGAGTGCTTGTGTATGCTGGGGAGAGATGATGAAACCATGGAAACCGTGATGTCATCACCACTATGCTTGTGCATACTGACCTCCAGTTAACCTTGGGAGTGAGCAGGGCCAGCTTCATTGGCCTATGATCTGAATTGTCTCACAGGGTCCCAGGCTTCAGGGATTGTCTGCGAGAGTTTATTTGGTTGGTTTCCTGCTTTGGTGGCATTTAAAAATCCAGGTTTCCTGTGAGCAATCTACTGGTTTTCCATAATTCAGTTTCTACTGCATTTGGAAAAAACATTAAATTTAAAATTTAATTAACGTTTTTAATGTTTTGAATACGAAACTCCACCTTTTCTTTGTACACTGGGCATTTTGAGGCATGTGCTGGTTGACATCTGAGTTAACTCTGTTTCAACACGTTCAATGATGGAGAGAGGGGGTGGTTTTGCCATGTATGATTCTGGGAAAAAAACCCAACAACTTAAAGTTTTTCCTGAGTTCTTCTATACAGCCGTCCTGAGGTTCATTTAAGGCATATTTATTGCAGGATACTAGGCAGTCCTAAGGGAAAAAATTATAGATCATCTATAGGAATTTCCAGGTTTTAGAGATTTTTAGAGCCGCGTTCATTCCTTTCATTGGCTTGATCATTCGTTTTAGATCAATTGAATCATCATCTTTTATAATAAGAGCCAAATCAATTATATGAGAAATATCATTTCCTTTTTAACAAGAATCAATGCCATTTCCTGTTTTATGTGTAAGTTACATTTCTACTATGTTTATTAAATGTGGAATATACTTTGTGACCTTAGGATTTTTTTCTATGCATGCAACTTCAATACTTTCTGTGCAATGAGGCTGGGTAGTGAGTATATTTCAATGCTATTACCAACATTTTTGTGTTTTATCCCCTCAGTAATATTAGCTACTTTCTCTTTATATAGAAACCTTACTTGGGACCTTACATAATCTGTGATCACACACATTTGCATTTGATTCCAGAAAACACATATACAAGCTCAAACTTATTTCTTATATCTATTTATTCTGAACAGTTTTCTGTTATTATCACTGTGGCTGTTGACTCCCTGGTCTTCCTTCCCCAGCTTCTAAACTCAACTATTCTACTATAAATGGGAAGCAAAAATCAGTGATTTTTTTTTTAGTCGTGACTTCAAAACCTTTTGTCTTGATTTTTAAATACTGTTTGATCCAAGTCTTGATTCTTTAGTTTTTCCATACATGAGTTGACTATGGCTTTCAAACAGGAGACACTAGCCAAGTCCCTAACTGCCAATTCTGCTGAGATGCATGTTGTATTACTTCAAAGCCAGCAGAGGGTGCCGAAGCTCATGAACAAATTTCAGGAGAGGTTTTGATGCCCGAACTAGAAATTCATTGTGAAAAGTGATTTTGAGGGTGTTGAGATGAGAGAGATCAGGGTATATGGGGAGGGATGGAGGAAAAGAGAGACAGACAGACAGATACACACACACACAGACAAGAGAAAAACAGAGACACACAGAGAAATGAGTGAGCGAATGAGAGATGCACTGAGACAGAGAGACAGAGCAGAGAAGGAGTCTGAGACACACAGAGAGACAGAGCAAGACAGAGAGATACAGAGGTGTGTGCATGTGTGTGTGTGTAGAGTTGTGTGCGTGTGCGTGTGTGTGTGCGTGTGTGTGTGGTGCAGATAATAGAAAGCAATAAAGCTGAAGATGTTAGCAATTCCCATTTTAGGAGACACTTGAAATGCTGAAGATATATTTCATCTCCTGAAGGGATGCAGAGCCAATGCAGCGAAGCATTTCATTTTCAGATCTCAAGAAAGTACTTCAGTGCTAAATGCATAAAACAAGTTTCCCTTTCTCACTTTTCCAGTTCTTTCTGTAAAACTCTTCAGACTAAATCCTTATTCATGTCCATTTCTGGAGAATTTTATACTTAGTGAAAGCCCTGTTCACTGCCTTCCTCAAGCTCACTGCCTCATAGGCTCACATACTGAGTGTATCTGTACCTGAGGTAGAGAACCTTGGAGACTATTTAAGTAAAGGTGGGTGTTTACTCAGTAGAGCAATAAACAAATCTGCTAACCATCCAAAGAGTGGTTATGTGTGTGTGTGTGTGTGTGTGTGTGTGTGTGTGTGCTGTGTTGTGTGTGTTTGTGTGAGTGTCTTTGTGTATCTCTGTGTATGTGTGCTGTCTGTGTCTGTGTGCTGGGTTGTGTGTTTGTGCTTGTGAGTATCTATGTGCACTTCTGTGTATATGTTTGTGTGTTTGTGTGTGTCTGTGTTTATCTGTATGTGTTTGTGTCTGTGTGTGTGTGCTGTGTGGTGTGTGTGTGTGCTGTGTTGTATGTGTGTTCATGCTGTGTGTTGTGTGTGTGTCTGTGTGTGCTGTGTGTTGTGTGTGTCTGTGTGTGTGCTGTGTGTTGTGTGTGTGCTTTGTGTATTGTGTGTGTGTCTGTGTGTAGGGGAACGTACACACACACACACACACACACACACACACAGAGAGAGAGAGAGAGAGAGAGAGAGAGAGAGAGAGAGAGAGAGAGAGAGTCAAAACTGCCCTTTGTCCCCATGAGCTTCAATGCACCAGCGTCAGTAATTGTCTTTGGCAAGCCAGGATATATTAGGCAACTGAATGCTAAGCAGTAGCTCATTTTGTACAGAGTGGACATCACGCGGTTTCTCAGAGGAGAGCTACAGAAGAAAATTATTGAGATTGGGAAGGCCTAGAAAGACTTTAAGGACAAAATGGGCTAAACATCACTGGTTTCAAACACTAGGAAAGGAGAGAAGAGTGGAGAAGAGAGAAAGGGAAAAGGTCGAGTTTTCCTGACTGGAGAGGCAGCCTAAGAGAGATGGGGGGGCTGTTTTGGGGTTCCACCGGCTGCCACATGAGGTTATGCACAGCATACCTAAGGCGTGTCGATCCCATGGATAAGGCAGCCTAGATCAGAAACAGCTGTGCGACCTGCAATAATGTTTATTATTACTGCTGCTCCATTCCTTAGTCCCTTGCTATAAAATGGCATGACAATAATGGTCCCGGGAGCAAGAACTTGTAAAGGAGACAGAATGGCATCTAGTGCAGAGTTGTCTCGGGCCCCCTGAGCCCAGCGTGGTAACTTATAACCGTAAAGTGGGAGGGTCACCAACCCCAAAGCAGGTACTTCTTCCCATTTTTAGGTGCAGAAATGTTACATTCGGCTTTCAGCTGTGAAAATCTTGGGTCTCATCTGGCCCTCTGTCTATTAGCAAAGGATGATGCGGTGGTTTAGGGTGATTCTGACATCACAGGCTGATGATTGACATAAATCAGATTGCAAAGTCTCCCTCATCTGAGCACTAACAGTGACACTTACCTGGAAATTCAATGCTGCTTGAGTTTGCAGTCCTCCCTCCCTCCCTCCCTCCCTCCCTCCCTCCCTTTCTTCCTTCCTTCCTTTATTGGTTGCTTTGGACCATGGGCAGAATATAAGCTCCAAAGGTGTGGGGTCACAGCCATCCTTGTCAGTTATCTGACTGACATGCCTGGTGTCCACTCTTGTTTCAAATAGCTGAGCAGGTTAATGATGGAGTGGAGGAATAATAGTTTTGAACCTCATCCATCATTTCATACACATGTGCTGGAAGTCCTACCTCTATGACAACTAAACCAGATTGTCTGGGGATCTCTAGCTAAATATCCTTCCATGACTGTAAGATGAAATTAACAGTGCTCTAGGCTGGTTTACAAGGTAAGAACACCCTCTCACACAGCACACAATCCCCTAAAGCACTCATATGAACGGATTGCTATTTCTTTCAATTATTCATTTCAGTTATTGGGTATCTCTAGCACTAACTGATCGCCTTAGCAGTGCCTGTACTGGTTAATATTTTGATGTAAAATAAAGGAAAGGCAATCCTCAATTGAAGAACAGTTTTCTTCAGATTGACTGGTATGCTTGTCTGTGGGGATGTTTTCTTACTTAATGGATGCTGTGAGAGTGTCCAGACCACTGTGGGTGGTACCACTTCCGGGCAGGTGCTCTAGGGTTATATAAAGAGCTGAGTGAGCAAGCCATGGAAGCAATTTATCAGGCAGCATTTCTCCATGGCCTCTGCTTTGGCTCTCAACTTATCTTCCCTCAGTGATGACTTGTGATGTGGGTGTGTAAGTCAGATACACTCTTTTGTCCTTAAGTTATTTTTTTGGCCAGTGTCTTATCATAGATACAAAAAAATCAAAGCAGAACAGTACCAAAAATGGATAACCATGGACCTTGAATTTGATGGGCACTCCTTTGACAACTAGTGGAATAATTTTCTTTTCTTTTCTTTTCTTTTCTTTTCTTTTCTTTTCTTTTCTTTTCTTTTCTTTTCTTCTCTTCTCTTCTCTTCTCTTCTCTTCTCTTCTCTTCTCTTCTCTTCTCTTCATTTCTCTTCTCTTCTCTTCTCCTCTCCTTCTCTCTCCCTCCCCCCTCTCTCTCTCTCTCTGGCACTATATTTTCTTCTATGACCACCTTGAGAGATTTATGATTATATTTGGTTCCTGGTAAGGGATTAAAAACCCTTCTAAATTTCTCATAGTGATGTGTTTTGGCTTACGAGATTAAAGGTAGAAGTTACTTCAGAATCCAGGGCTCACAGTGGATGTGATGTTGAGTAGAGAGAGAGGGAGGGTTGGAACTTCCACGTGGCATTCATAAAACTCATCATGCATCCATTTTGAGCCCGGATGGAGTATTGCAGTGTGATGAGTAGGCTGAACAAAGGCAGTAAAGGTATATATAGGAAACAGACAGGCTGGAGAGAGTTTGAAAAGTAGAAGAATATGTGAATATTTCAGATGCCATAACTTTATGTGAATGCATGATTGTGAGGCTACTGGAAACCCCAAACTAATTTACATGAGTTGTCTTACTATGTCTGTCTATGCTAGAATAATGTCTGGCTATTCCACAGAAATGGTTTGAAAAGACTATTTTTTATTTTCTCTCCCCATCCCTTAGTTTGGGAAAGAAATTATTCATCTGACAGTGTAAGACATTTCATGTTCTTCCTTGCTGTCTCTCAGAGCATGCTCGGGAATGAATTTCACTTAAGGACTCTTACCAGTGTAGACTATTTCTAATCTAGATTTCCTACCTCATCAAATTATTAAATGGATGCTTTAAAAAGAGAACCCCAAATGCCTGTTTAATGAGACCATTGAAATGCATGTACTTAGCAATCGCTAAAAGAACCCCAATATTTTTGGCTACTTCTGTTATGTAATGCTGTACCCAGTTGTGTTTTTAAATTACTGATTATACTACAGATCAAAGTTTGCTCTGTGTAGTATCTAGTGCCTCACTAGAAGTCGATGTTTAATAGATTTTTTTTTTTTTGTTAAGTGATTTCAAAGTTAAACCTCTTGAGAAGTCACTGGATGATGGGACAAGCACAGAGAAACAAAAGCTCCTCTGATATAATGGATGCTTGGCAATTCATCCACTTTGGGCGTGTCATTCCCTACTTTCCTGTGAGGTAGAGATTGATATCACTTCATTTTAAAGCGGTATTCAAAATAATTAATATAACAGTGATTGTAAAACAAATTGAACCACAGTGGAAATTCCAAAGTAGAAGGTAATGGGTAATAGAAAATAGCAATATGGAGAAATGATTACATTTGTCTGCCTTTGTATGTTCTTCCTCTCTCTGTTGCAGCTAATCAAATAGATTTATCAGTATGACTTGGTGGAGGAGTTGGGATATTCAGTGTTAGAAAAACCACCTTCATGCTTTCCCTCTTTTAAAATAATTGTTACTGTACTTTTAAAAAACATTTTAAAAAGTTTTTAAAAGATTTATTTTAAACTTTATTATAAAAAAGTTGCAAATAAAAAAATACACCAATATTAACCAGACTCAAAGTCTATATATAGCCCTGTGAGTGCCTATACAGTTATTTTTATTTACCTATTTTTATTTTATGTGCTTGTGCATGCATGTATATAAACATATCTCATGAATATCTGGTGCCTGAAGAAGCAGAAGTGGACATCTGATCTCTTGGGACTATAGATACGTGTGGTTGAAAGCCAGCATGTAGGTCCTGGGAACTGAACCCAGAAGGGCAGAAAGTGATTTTTATCTCTCTAGCTCCTGTTTTTAGTTTTCAAAGTGTGTGTGTGTGTGTGTGTGTGTGTGTGTGTGTGTGTATTTACTTGTGTAGGTGTGTGTGCATTTGTGTGTGTGTATTTGTATATGTGTGTATTTGAGTATGTGTTTGTGTATGTATGTGTGTATATTTGTGTGTGCATTTTTGTATGTGTGTGTATTTGTGTGTGTATGTTTGTGTATGTGTTTATGTTTATGTATATATGTGTGTATATTTGTGTGTGTGTTTGTATGTGTGTGTATTTACTTGTGTATGTGTGTGTGCATTTGTGTGTGTGTATTTGTATATGTGGGTATTTGTGTGTGTATGTGTGTATATTTGTGTGTGTGTATTTGTGTTTGTGTGTATATGTGTGTATGTTTGTGTGTGTGTATATTTTTATGTGTATTTGTGTATGTGTGTATTTGTGTTTGTGTATATATGTGTGTATGTTTGTGTGTGTATGTGTGTATGTTTGTGTGTATGTATTTACTTATGTATGTGTGTATGTGCATTCATGTGTGTGTATCTGTGTATGTGTGTATTTGTGTGTATGTTTGTGTGTGTATGTGTGTGTGTGTATTTGTGTATGTATATGTGTGTGTGTGTGTGTATGTGTGTGTGAAAGTAATCCACCCAGGAGAAGGGATTAGATCCCCTGAACTTGGAGTGACAGTTGGCTGGGACTGTGAAGCTTGGATGGGTGAAGCTTGGATGGTGTTGAGAACCGAACTCTAGTCCCTGGCAAGAGCAGTCCATGCTTATAACTCAAATCATCTTGAATCATTTTTGAAGCTTCTTCTTACTGTGTTTCATAAAATGAGCAACCTCAAGTACTACTGTGCAAGATTTGCTTTCATTTAGAAAAACACATAAATAATTGGAATTTCACCTAATTTATAAAGATTTGAAATCATTTTATGAGACTCATTCAATAGCCACACCCTGTAGTGAAGCTAAATGCTTGAAGAATAGATGTTCATTCATCATGTAAGAGCATACGCAAAGGCAGCCTAAGCTCTCACTCTGTACTCAGACAGACCAAAGATTTAAATGTCAAAATGAAAATTTTAAACACTTGATGGAAAACATAGTAAATGTATTACAGAGATAGAATTAGGAAAACACTTCTTGTCTAGGGAACCAAATATGTTGATTATAAAATATGTGCATTTCATCCCACTAACATTAAGAACTCTGGTTCATCTCGAAAGCTTTCTTAGAAAGTGAAAAGCTCTGTCACATCTACAAAGTTGACAAAGGACTGATGTCAGCAACACAAGAATCACACGCGGTGAGTCTGGAACATGAGTTACTTCATTGGTAGACATGCCATCGAGGAAGAAACTGAGGTGGTCAGCCAGGGAACAGGAAGGCACAGTGTGACGAGTCATGTTTATTAGTCACCACAGAAAAGCAGGTGAAGATGATAATACTGCACTGTAGTCCTATTTTGGGAAAAACTATAATCTAGTGCTATCCACTATTGAGAGGATAGAGGTCCACCGTATGCTTGTTTCTGGTCAAAATGCAAATTGGTCTCCTCATTTTAGAAGTTTTTAAATATTTTGGAAGAGATGGCTACTCATATATCATATAACTCAGCATATGTGTCTGCTCCTAGGTAACTCATAATTCTCACATGCGTGCAACAGTAACTCATAATTCTCACATGTGTGCAATGGTAACTCATAATTCTCATATGCGTGCAACGGTAACTCATAATTCTCACATGCGTGCAACAGTAACTCATAATTCTCACATGCGTGCAACAGTAACTAATAATTCTCACATGCATGCAACAGAAAGCCATGTAAGAGCAAGGGAAGTGTATGGGAGGGGCTGGGGTAGGGAAAGGGGAAAATGATGTAAGTATAACTTCAAGATATAAAACCATTTTAAAACTGGATATATACCTACATTAAAATGGATCATACATTACTGGTGATGAGAGGCTTGTGTTGTGTACTTCAGGTACACAGAGGGAAATGTTCTCCCAAACCAGGAAGGAAATTTAGTATTTGACTATATGCTAATAGTTGGTATAGCAGGCTCTATTCTGCTTCTGTCTTTTTATTCTCTGTTGATGCATTTTTAGATTAGGCTTCATGAAAAACACTTTAGGGCCAGCGAAATGGCTTAATGGGTAAAGATCCCTGCTGCTTGAACTTGCAGCCTGAGTTCAGTTCCCAGGAAGGTGTCTGACATTGCTCCCTTGACCTCCACATGCAAACATGGGCATGTGTGAGTGAACACACATATGTCACATGCTGAATAAAAATCAGAAAAACTCATCTTAGACTTTATGTCTTTATCATATGAATTGGAAGGGTAGGCATAATTAATTTTGTTACTGCACAAAACGATTTCACATATTTTCTAAAGGAAAGGCTAGTGTTTAGAATATAAAACAATTTGAAAGCCCATAAAGATACTTGAGGCATTTGAAGTGTTGAACATTTAAAAATATCAAGCTACAGACACCTCCTAGAAATCTGTTGAGTCTTGAGCTCAGTATTCTGCATCAGTAGTAGAATTTCAGATATAAATATTGAATATCCAAAATGCACTTCCTAAAATGTACTGTGTTTGGTGTTTTGGAACAAAATTGGAAGCATTTTGTTCCAGAACAGCAAAAGTAAACCTACCCGAATTCCTGCAAAATGAATACAATATAAATATAGTCGTAGATACAAACCCCAACCAAACAGAGGAACTAGCCAGCAAGAAGGATCTGATGTTGGCCTACAAAATGAATAGACAGCCACTAGGATTTGAATACACTAGTTTGCAATGGAACCTCAATACTCACTTGTGTGTTTTGGTTTGCTAAGGCTGCCAGGATAAAACCCTGCCGTTGGGTGGTTGTAGATGGCAGAGAAAGATTTTCTCATAACTCTGAAGGTGAGAAGCCCAAGATGAAGGCGCCAGCCAATGAGAAGCTACCTTCTTTGACTTGCTGGTCTCTGCTCTCTGCCAGCATCCTTTGTGTTTCCTCTTCCTCCAAGAGCAGCAGTCGTGTGGATTAGAGCTTCTGACAGTTCACTGTCTCCACCTTACCTGTCTCCAAAGGCTTTGGGATGTGCAGACCTAAGAGGAGCCCAGCTGAGTCCCTCGGAGCATCCTGTTCTGTGACCGGTTCTAGGCTGGAGGCTTGCCTGCTGCTCTGGACGAAGCCTACAGTGTGTGCCCCACAGATGTACATGAGATAAGGACCCGCAAATTACAGGAAAATAGTATCATGCTACCATCCTCAAATCTCTGTTGTTTCAATCTGTCTGTCATTTATTCTATGAAATCATCACTTCTTGTGCCAGCAACCCAGGACAGGAAAGGCAGCTGATGTCCATTATTTTCCTGACACCAGAGTGTTAGTGAGGTTTGGTGGATGCTCCTGTGCTTTCGTGTGATTAAGCCTTTTTCCCCACGATTGATTGAAATCTAATATTACTGGACTAAAGGGTGACAGTGATGGACAGTAGGGGCAGGATAATGTTTTTCTTTTTATTTTAAAAAACTTTTATATTTTTGAAAATTTCATATATATACACACATGTATACAGCATGTATTTCTTTTTAAAGATTTATTTATTATATAAATATGAGTACATTGTAGCTGTCTTCAGTCACACCAGAAGAGGGCATCAGATCCCATTATAGATGGTTGTGAGCCACCATGTGGTTGCTGGGAATTGAACTCAGGACCTCTGGAAGAGCTGTTAGTGCTCTTAACTGCTGAACCATCTCTCCAACCCCCCAACATGTATTTCTTACATACATATATAACACATTCATATAACCCTTGCTATCCCAGCTCCCCTTAGATCTCCCTATCATATCTGCCTCCCAATTTTATGTCCTCCTATTATAATTATTTATTAATTTTTAAATCATTGACTCTATCTATTGAAATATCATTTCCATCACACCAGTGCAAAAACATAACTATATGTAAAGTGGTATTTTGTATACTTGGATTTACAGTCTGAAGATGTGGACTTGGCACTGTGTACTCATGCAAGTCTGTTTAGATACAATGACTTCTACCAACAAGAACTGAGAAAGATGGAGTTGTGAGAGGGCTTGACCCAAGGCTAAAGACTCGTGAACTGTAAAATTCTTACCATAGCTTTTGTAATATGCTGTGATAAATAGGAAAAAAATGTCAAAAACCTTGTGAAATACTGGCTTTCTGCTGGAGTGTCAGGGTGATCTGGCATAGAAACTCGGAATCTGGGGACCAGGAGAGGCTCACACAGGCTGCACATGGAAGGCATTGCTCGGTTGCTTTCGGTTTGATAATGTTGTGGCTAAGATTACTGTACTTGCTTCTCTTGTGAATTTTGAATTAAGATAAAAAAAACCTACATTATAGCTAAACCTTTACTTAAAGGAAGCCAGTTTTGAGAAAATATTTTAAAGGAAAGCCACTATATTTTTTAGAAGTTAGCTTTAGTCTAAATGACAAAAATCATGTTTTAATTAATTTATAATGGGTTCAAAGAAATTTTAATCACATGAAACCTATGAGTTAATATGTTGCCCATTTGGGATAAATGACAAGTTAATAACAAAATAACATTTTTGAGAGAAATTGCTTGGCACTCTTAATATGAGGGTATGAATGAGAGTACCCTTAATATATAAGCTCATATGTTTGAAAACCAGGACTCCAGTTGGTGGGACCATTTGCGAAGGGTTAGGGGGTTTGGCCTTGTTGGAGGGGGCATATCATTGGGGGTAGGTTTTGAGAATTCAAAAGACTTGGGCCATTCACAGCACCTCACTCTGACTGTGGTCATGGGATATGAGCTCTTACCTATTACTCCAGTACCATGTCAGCCTGACCGCTACCGTGGTCTATGCTAGAGTGAACTCTAACCCTCTGAAATTGTAAATGTACCCCCGCCCCCAATTAAATTCTTTCTATTATAAATTTTCTTGCCTATGGTGGTTTATCACAACAATAGAAAAAGAACTAAGGCTATGTAATGAATTGCACAAAGACAAGCAACCCGTGAAATCTTGATGGAGCTTCTTCATGTTCATGTGCCTGAGAGTGTCAATTGACGATCAATACCATAGGCTTTAGGTCCAATAGACCCTCACTCACAGTAGATATCTGAAGTTGTAGCTTACACATTGCTTTTCTGAAAAGTGGAGCTATCACAACTTCAGAGGATGGAAAAATGGTTTGGTGGATGAAAGCATTTGTTCTCGTAGAGGATTTGCGTTCAGTTCCCAGGATCCTCATGGATTCTCACAGTGTCTGTGCCTCTAGTTCCAGGGGGTCTGATGCCCTCTTCTCATCTCCAAAGGTGATGAATGGTGTACATACATATATTATATGTAAGCAAAACCCTCAGATGCAAAATATAATAAATATACCTAAAATGAAAAAAACAAAAAACAAAAAAACAAAACTACAGCTCCACAGCCTGGTTGTGGATTTTAATCTAATCGCACAGTTGTTGGGTCTAACAATAGAACTAATTATTATTATTGCTGAAAGTTTTACTAATTGGAGGTTTTTAATAGCTTGACCCATGTTCTATAATGTTTTGCTTGGTTGATTTAACAAATTATCTTCAATTGTTGAGGCAGCCATTATGCATGTTTGAACTCTTAAACAATCTAATTTTCTTATACACTTTAGAAATAATGTACACATGAAAAATGCCTTCATGTGGAAGTGAACTGCCAAGCCTGGTAAACAAACACACAAACAAACAAACAGACAGTGGATGTGAGTGAGGTTTTCCCTTGTTTCTGTGTAGATAATTTTGGGTTCATATGTCTGAATGTATACCAGATACATGCTTGGTGCCCACAGAGACCAGAGAGTATCCCTGGATGAGAACTTGCAGCTGGTTGTGAGCCACCATGTGGGTCTTCAGAATTGAACTAGATCTTCAAGAAGGCCAGCAAGTGCTCTTAACTCCTGAGTAACCCCAAATTTTTGTTTTTGGAGCCGGGAAGGGAGCCCAGGGCCTCAGGCACCTAGCAACATTGTTACTGAAATATTTCTTGGGCTAAGAATAAAGCCTTTAAAATAATCTTTCACAGCTTCCAAAGCAGGCTAGCAGAAAGAGATGACAATTCTAATGCTCTCCAGCAAGTACTGATAATGACGTTAAAATGTAGTCGTTTGTATTCATTTAGTGTTATTTTATTTATCTAGAAACATTTTAACCAAAGTGAGACACAAAGCTTTTGTCACTGAGTGAGGAGGCTGTTGCTGTCAATAAGCAGGAGGCCGAGATGTCGGTGCTCACCCTGAGGAAGTGACTCTGCTCCACTTTTCCTAGTTCAGTTTCCTTTAATGCCAGTCTTCCTTAAGAAAGTCACCTCAGGTGTAGCTACCAGGTCTGGTGGCTGCACAATTGACTGCTCAAGGGGTCAGGACTCCCTTGGGGATCAGCAACTCCTTTACAGTGACACATATTGAGGTATTTATATTATGGATCATAACAGTAGCAAAATTACAGTTATGAAGTGGCAATGAGGATAATTTTGTGGTTGGGTGTCACTATAGCACAAGGAACTGTATTGAAGGGTTGTGGCATTAGGAAGGCTTAGGACCGCTAGCTAGTCCAGGCACTGTGTCGAGTTGTGACTTTTTGTGATGGTCTCCATTTGGTATAAAAATGAAGGGTCTTTAATGAGGTGTGTTAGTTATACTTATCTGTGGGTTTAAGGATGAAACTTAGAATGTAGTAAGGAATTTGGCTTGTTTATCACAGTGACTGGTAGACTCCTTTCTGAAGTCCCCAGAAGCCCTGGCAAGCTGGGTAGATGTCCAGCACCAGGAGTGATTTCATTCCTGTCTAGTAGACATTAAATCAATTAGACAGCTGTTGGTTTCCACCTGTATGTGAGTGCCACCATTGCACATTTGTGATGATGCTGGTATCGTCCTGGATCTTAGGTACTGTAGCTTGTCATTTATGTTGAATTGCTTTTCTCCCTTGGCACGATCTTAGGTACTGTAACTTTTTATTTCCTTTTAATTGCTTTTCTCCCTTGGCAGCTTGAATAGCATTTTCTGATAACTTGTTAGTTAGAATGAAGAAAAGAGGATTTTAGGTACCAGGACCAAGTCTTGTGTCCCAAGGATAGTCCATGTTACTCTCAAAGCAACATAGGGTACCACTGTTGCCCTTGGCTGCCTCTAAGAGGTTGAAGATGAGCCTACACTGGGTCATCAAGCCTTCACAGGACCAAGGGGGCTCCCCTCCTATGGATGCCAGATAAGGCCATTCTCTGCTACATGTGGAGCTGGAGCTACAGCTCCCTCCATGGTTGGTGGTTTAGTCCCTGGGAGCTTAGGAGGGTCTGGTTGGTTGATATTGTTACTCTTCCTATAGGGTTGCAAACCCCTTCAGCTCCTTCCGTCATTCCTCTAGCTCTTCCATTTGGGACCCTGCATGCTCAGTCAGCTCAGCTGATTGGTTGGCTGCAAGCATCCGCATCCCTGCTGTATTGGTCAGGCTCTGACAGAGGTCCCTCTCAGGGGACAGCTAGGAGGCAGCTGCCATCACGGTGGGATCTTAGGGACAAGCGCTGAAGTAGCAGACCTCTATGTTCATGTAGAGTGGAATACACTGAACGGCGGTTTGCTGTTGCTCTGTAGCGTCTCAGGAAGCTGACTGGGTTGCCGTCTTTAGAGGAAACTCAGATTTGACAGTGTAGAAACTTACATTAGGAATTCAAAGCGTCCTTTTCTTTTGCCTTCATCCTCCCAGACAGGAAAAGCCAGAAACTTTTGAGAAAATACCTGAATTGGGGGGGCTCATGTATTTTCATTCAATCATTATGCTTTTCTTTTTAATTAATTAATTAATTAATTAATTGATTTTTTTTTTACTCTCCATATTTTATTTCCCCTGGCCACCCCCTCATACACCCTCTGACTGTTCCACATTCCACATCTTCTCCCCACCCCCCTGCCTCCACATGGAAGCCCACCCCTCCCACCCCACCTGGCCTCTAAACTCCCTGGGGCCTCCAGTCTCTTGAGGGTTAGGTGCATCATCTCTGAATGTACAGACCCAGCAGTCCTCTGCTGTGTGTGTGTTGGGGGGCCTCATATCAGTGGGTGTATGCTGCCTGTTTGGTGGTCCAGTGTTTGAGAGATCTCAGAGGTCCAGATTAAGTGAGACTGCTGGTCCTCCTACAGGGTCGCCCTCCTCCTCAGCTTCTTTCAGCCTTTCCTAATTCAACAACAGGGGTCAGCTGGAGCACTCACAACAAGGGACCTAGCATGACCACACTCTGGAAGACCCAACAAGCAGCTGAAAGAGTCCAATGCAGATATTTGCACCCAACCATTGGACGTTATGCTTTTCTTTACATTTATCATACCGTGTAGCATGAACTAGGATTATGCCTACCATTCATTGAGTGGGAACAGACACCATCCTGTCTAGCGTGTGAGCCGCTAATGGCAGCATGCTCTGGGTGACGCCCTCAGGTGTTGCCCTCTGCAGGGCTGGCCAGAAAGCATTACTCTCTGAGCATCCCTTCTGACTTCTGATGGGTTTGCTTTACTTGGCTATTGATTGGCATGACACATCCCTCTCAGCGCTAACACTAGATGGTGCTTCATCAGAGCGCTTAGCGGGAAATCACGGTATGAAGGTAGGAGAGTCAGGAAAAGGCGCTCTACGATGGCCAGGCACTGACAGCCAACCCTAGGACGGATCGGGATTTTGGTAAGTTGCCACACTTAACTCATCTCTGCTATGCATTTTGTTGGGTGGCATGCATTATTTAGGTGAATGCAGAACTCCTCCTTGTATGCGACATGATACATTTTTAATGGCTAATGATTATATAGATAATCTCATGCGAGGGAGCAGCCGATTGTTTCCCTTTCACTATCATTATAAATTTACTTCCGAACAAATTAAAAATGAAATCATCATCCCTGTCGGATGGGCAGGAAAACAAAGGCTTATTAAGAATTTGCTTTTCCCTTGGCGAGCTATATTATCAATAATCATCTGAGTCCATAATGTATGTGGTTTGGCATGACATATTAATTTGTTCTGATTTAATGGTGGAGACACCATTACCATTTTATAGCTCTTTTTGCTGCTTTTTTTTTTTTTTTTTTTTTAAACTCTGTCTTAGGGACTTGGCGGTAGTCACGTGCCCTCTGTAAAAAAGTTTGCATTATGGTAATCACAGTGACTGGAATGAAGTGCAAGCAATAAAAATTAAAATAGAGACTGATTTCGTCCTGTTACAAGGACAGGAACATTTCCTCCCCCCCCCCTTTTAAGTCTTTAGCTTGGAGAACTTGTAATTGTATTTTCTCCTGTCTTTGAAATGTCTTTTTAAAACCCTTCTAGGCCTTTTGTCAGCTTTAGGACTTAGGAATGTCTACCTCCAGGATCTGGAGGCCATCCCTTTGAAATATAAGCCCCAAGGGAGAAAGCACCCTGGACACTGAGTGTCTCTGGAATCATAGGAGCCTAAACTGAGCTAGAATGCTCAAAGGGGCAGGCTGATTCAGACTCCAAAGCCTTCTGTCATGAAGATATGAGAAGTCTGAGTCTGTTCTCAATAACACCAGTTAGCCCAGTAGTTCTCAACCTGAGTGTCAAGAGAACCCCTCAGGGGCAAACAACCCTTTCACAGGGGTCACCTAAGATCGTCAGAAAACAGAGGTTTACATTATAATTCATAACAGTAGCAAAATTAGAGTTCTGAAGTAGCCACAGAAATAATCTTATGCTTGGGGTTCACCACAACACGAGGAACTGTATTAGAGGGTCGCGGCATTAGGAAGCTGAGAACCACCTAGCTAGGTCATGCTGATGGCCCCCCAATCTCTAGGTGCATTTGGAATGAAATGTGTGAAATGGTGCTGGTGAATTTTCTTACTTGAGAAGTTATTACTGCTTATCTTGAAGCTGTACAAAATTATTAATATTTGTCTGACATATCAAACATAAGATAATGTTCAGTCTTTGTATCTGCTAGCAGGGTACTTTGATGTATTTATATTACAGGCAGGTTTCATGCTTATTCAAGAATACAAAAAAAAGTCTTCATTTTTACTATCTCGATGGAGAGGGTGACTAGGTTGGGAGATTTCCCTTTTGATTCTGTTTCCATAATAACTGATGTCCTTGTTATAAAAATAGCACTTTGACCAGCGTGTTGTCTTCTCTTTGTGTTGTCTCTTTTCTTCTTCAGTCAGTTGTGCACTTCAGAGAGATAGATCCTCAGTGGCTAAAGTCACAAAGAATTAGATGTATTATGAAACAAAACAAAACAAAACAGAATGAAAGAACCAAAATAAGGAGGGAAAAACCCAAAACAACAACATCATCAACAACAACAACAACAACAACAACAAAAACCAACCAAAAAGCCAAACCAATATCTTTCCCCCCAAATAATCTATTTTTAGGCTAATTTTAATCTGTGAGAGTAATCACTATTCATTCTAAATACCACTTGCTTCCCATTATATTGTAGGATCTCGCCAAACGTTCGGCGTGGCATTGCTAATGCAAAGGTTACTGTGGCCCAGGAATGATTTATGCCTCTGGAGTTTCAGAAGTCTAAAAATAGGGCTCGATGGTACTTTAATGCGAGCCGCACTACACAGGCACAATAGGGTTAGAGGGGATGGAGTTTCATCCTGAACTCTCGTTTTCCTTCCTTTTGTCTCCGAATCTGAGAAGTGACTGAGTAATTAGACGTTCCTCATTTGTCGCTTGTATCATTTCCTCTCAGCACACAGCACCCAGTCCTGCGGGCCCTGAGGTGTTGGTGGGGAAACATGTAGTCTATGAATAGCCATTCCCCGCGACTCTTGTTGCTGCTTTAACTTGAAGATTTGGAACTGGACGAAACACAGAGACCGTATCGTATCTATGCTCCTAGGTTCGGATGGGGTAAGTGCGTGCCTGACTTCAGCCTCAGGATAGGATTAGAAATGAAAGTGTCCATTTAAGACATACAGCAAATATTAATGATAGTTTACAAGAAGGGTCCCCGTTAGAGCGGTGAATGCCAGCAGTTTTGGGGGAGCAACCTTACTGAATGAATGACAAGTAGACTTTAGTCACTAGTTCCTCTGGTGTTAGCTCTAACGGGCATGAGGTAGCAGAGTGGAGGAATGCTTTCTGCCAGCCTTTCTAAGTGGAAGCTGTGATCACAGCAATGGAGCTTGTATAATCGAGTTCGGGTATTTATTGTCGAAGGGCCAGAGGTCGCATGCGCTTAAGGGCAGTCTGTATGAAGAGCGACCACGGAAGCTTGTTTCTCTCTCTCTCTCTCTCTCTCTCTCTCTCTCTCTCTCTCACACACACACACACACACACACACACACACACACACATATATATATACCTGTGTGTGTGTGTGTGTGTGTGTGTGTGTGAAGCATATATTTCTTACTTGGTTGACTGGACAGTTGATAAGGAGATAACAGAGCAGACTTGCACAGAAGAGCCCCAGAGTCATCTTTGGTCAAATTTGTGAGCACTAAACACTGTAGCTTTAAGTAGCATGAGTTGCTAGTCCTGCTCCCATGCATTACATACTTTATCGTCACGTATTCTACATCAAGCTGATGAGAGAATTAGCTCCTGGGCACACTCTTGTGCTATATAGTAAAGGACTAGTTCAGCTTTTGAGGGCAGCAAGCAAAGCGCTCTGTAGCACCGCGGTAATTCGGAGCTGTCCCACAATGTCATCGAATGTAGTTCAGCGCTCCGAGTTTTCCAGGAAAGATCCCAGAGGTTACTGTCTCAGCAGTGAGCATCCCACGATGGCTTCTGTGTTACCATGGTGCGATGATGTGGATCAGGATTAGCCACTCGCCAGCTGCCACCAGCTGGGGGAAGGGGGCGGGGGAGGAATCTCATTCTCTGGAAGTATCAACTTGATTTTAATAAATGTTGATGTTTAATTTAATTGTGACCTTTACGGTACACTTTGTGAAGAAAAGAATCTCCGCTCTTCTCATGAGCTGTTAAAAAGTCAGGATACTGTGTCTGGTATATTAATGTCCCTAGAATTGTATTTTTAAAACCAGCAGCGATACCCATCTAAACCCAGATTCCATGGCTGTCCAAGTAATAGCGTGGTGAGTATTTCTTAATTACTTAATTGAAAATTATATATATATATATATATATATATATATACTCAAGAGAGGACAAATCGGCAGAGTACTGAGGGCTTGAAAACACTGTCACTTATAATTTTTTCTTCTAGTTAATCGTGTAGCAAAGAGCACTTTGTTCAGTTTCTCAGCCAAGCAAACTCTACTGGCCCTTGAAGACCTTTCCTTCTGTTGCTTCACCTCCTCCCCCCAAATCTCTCCTTCCCCTACCTGGCAAAGCCCCCCTTAGTTGTTTTTTTTTTGTTTTAAAGATTTATTTATTTATTATATGTAAGTACACTGTAGCTATCTTCAGACACTCCAGAAGAGGGTGCGAGATCTCATTACAGATGGTTGTGAGCCACCATGTGGTTGCTGGGATTTGAACTCAGGACCTTCAGAAGAGCAGTCAGTGCTCTTACCTGCTGAGTCATCTTGCCAGCCCCACCCCCCTTAGTTTTATGTCTCATATGCAAATAGGACTTCCTCTTAGCACTTTGTCTATTAAAGTTTGTATGGTAAAGTGTTGATCTCTAGCCTTGTGCTATTGGGAGCTAGTGGAACCTTCTAGAGGCAGGCCGAATGGGAGAGCCTTGAGGAGACCCTGGTTGCTGGTCCTTGAGGGAATGGCAGTTCCTCAACACAGTCTTCTTCCTGCCTCTTTCCTTTCGTGACCACAAGGGGGATGTTTTATTTTGTTCTCTTTCCACCAGTCATGGACTAGGGTCTCTGAAACCAGAAGGCAAAATAAATCTTTTCTCTTCACAAAGCCATTATTAGTTCTTTGTTTTAGAGAGAGAAAATTATCACACCAGGCAAATGTCAGATGCCTTTAATGGCTATTTCCATCCAGCTAAGGTTCATATTCATTATAACCATGATCATGGATGAGAGAGAAGGATTTGAGATAGCCTGATGATTTGCTGCTAGCCATAGCGCTGCATGTGTCAGGCGCATTAGTCAGACGTGAGTTGGCTGGGCACGGGTCAGTGGCGAGGAGACTATGGAGGATTCTGATTGCTGAGAATTCAGGATGTTTTAGGAGCCTTAGAATTCTTTCCCAGTTTTGTTTATTTTGGAACACAGTTGAGAAACAGGCTCTGGTTGTAGCTGTTATTTGGGAAACTTCCTCCTAATCTAGAGAGCTTGCGTAATTGATTTGTTGACCTGAATTGTTCGTATGTATGTGCACATCTTCAGGTACCATGATTGAATACTATTCTATAGGAAAACATAGGATGAAGCTTGTCTTAATGATTAAGATGCTCTTCTCAGATGTTTCTGCAACTTACATAAACACTCTCAGCCTCATTGGCCTCATTTTCTCTCTTAAAAGGATGGAATAGTGTCCTCATTCAGGCCAGTCTGTAGGTTAGATGCTACCCATTTAAGGAACCATTTCCTAGGTAGTCTATGGGATTAGCACCTTTGAAACAAAAACACAGAATACAGTCACGGTGGGAGGGCTGCTTGGCTCAGAACTGAGTCTCTCTCTACTGGTGGATCTCTGCAGTACTATGGAGTGCTTGTCAGTGAGTGTCAGTGCCTGTCAGTGCTGGTCAGTGCCAGGCAGTGCCGGTCAGTGCCGGTCAGTGCCTGTCAGTGCCAATCAGTGCCGGTCAGTGCCTGTCAGTGAGTGTCAGTGCCGGTCAGTGCCGGTCAGTGCCGGTCAGTGCCGGTCAGTGCCGGTCAGTGTTGTGCTTTCCGGGAATGTACAGATGATAACCTTCGTTGTTATGAGAAGGCAGGGACTGTTGAGTTTAGATTACTGAATGAGCTAAGAGGTTGTAGAAAGGCCTCAAATAAATAATATTTCAAATTATGTTTACAGGTGGGTAAGACAGAAAATGCCAGTATCCTCTACAGATCAAAGCTACAGGCTATATTTGGAAGTTAGTTAATTTATTAGAAGTCAGCTTTCATGTTGGTGGAAGTGATGTTGTTTTGTTTTGGTTTGGTTTTGGTCCCCAGTACTTCTCTCTGAAACTTCAGTACTATATAATGCTGAAGATGAGAAAACAGGCCAAAGGGTTTCTGAAAGAGCACTTTCAAAGTCTTTGCCAATAATACACAGAACTGAATTTGAGGGTTATTTTAGAATTTTAATGCTTCTCGATAGATGTATAGTAATTAAACAACATTTTAAAAATAGTCTGTCCAGAGAAGATTGTAAGGACAAGCTTACAGGCCTTCCTCTGTGTGAGTACCTGTGTGTGTATGTATGCAAAGCCATGTTGAGGTGGAGTTTGTGCTAGTGCTGCGGACCCCAGCCTCCGGCCAGCAGAGGTGGGGCAAAGATGACATGTACGCCAAGGTAGGTTTTAAGCAGCTTCCGCAGCTTCCGTAGCACTTCAGCTTCAGCTTGCTTCAGCTTCCTTTATTCTCCTGCAGCTTCCTTTATTCACCTTTATTTTCTTCTTTATGCTGGGGGAATCGCCCAGTTTATCTCCCTCTACCCTCTGCACTTGTCTCTCACCACTCTTCATCATCCAATCAGCATTCAGCACGCTCTGTACACGAGCCATGCACGCAGACAGGGTGGGTGTTGATAGACCAGTGACTCAATATCATGCTGTATGACAATATGTGTCAGGCGGACAGCGCATGATCATTCAGGTGCTTGGTAAACAAGCAGGGATCATGGGGCTTGGCAATGAGCCAGGGCACCATCTTGGCTGCTGCATGGCCACACCCGCTTCCCACATGCCAGACATAAGGCAGAAGTCCCGTAAGTGGAATTATGATAAGCTTGACCTGAGGGTAAAACAAGGATCAACAATATGAACCAACCAGTAACCTCAGAGCTCCCAGGGACTAAACTACCAACCAAAGAGTACACATGGTGGGACTCATGGCTCTAGCTGCATACGTAGCAGAGGATGGCCTAGTCGGAAATCAATGGGAGGAGAGGCCATTGGTCCTGTGAAGGTTCTATGCCCCAGTGTAGGGGAATGCCAGGGCCAGGAAGCAGGAGTAGGTGGGTTGGTGAGCAGTAGGAGGGGGATGAGGAGAGTAGGAGGGTGTTTTTTGGAAGAGAAACCAGGAAAGGAGATAACATTTGAAATGTAAATTTAAAAAAATCCAATTTAAAAAAAAAGAAAAAAAGAAAAATGTTGCT
Organism: Mus pahari; assembly: GCF_900095145.1. NCBI lineage: Eukaryota > Metazoa > Chordata > Mammalia > Rodentia > Muridae > Mus > Mus pahari. The sequence goes on along the minus strand of NC_034598.1, from coordinate 53,515,115 downwards.
GGGCAGTGGTGGCACATGCCTGTGATCCCAGCACTTGGGAGGCAGAGGCAGGTGGATTTCTGAGTTCGAGGCCAGTGTGGTCTACAGAGTGAGTTCCAGGACAGCCAGGGCTCCACAGAGAGACCCTGTCTTGAAAAACCAAAAGAAAAAAAAGTTCAATATCTTCTATTTTAGAAGGGTACTTACATCTCAAATACGTTCCGTTTTAAGGCATTTATCAACCGAACAGTCTACATGCAAGCATTTGGTAGCAAGGGGAGGCGGCATGCTATGGTCATCAGACTGCTTGCTGCACAGATTCATCTCTTACATGGACATCACGCAAGCAAGCTCCATGCTGACTCTCTTTGGTGGTCTGTGATGGGGACGACATAGTTCTCAGCTTGCTGGGTTGCTGTGGTGCTGGAATGACATCATAAGCACTGAGGATAGCCAGCCAGAGCCTGGCTCACTGCCGATTCTCAGTGTGCTGTTTGTCTTCTTCTCGCTTTTAAAAGTTGCCACCAGGTTTACTGAACACCATATACAAAAGACCCAAAAGCTACTTCATGGTTTTTATTTATCTGAAACAAGCCATTCTCTGTAACATACCATAGGATGGTTATTTCCTTGGCTGAAAATTGGACATATCATGTCTGCTTCAACAGTGGCTGGTTATTGAACTCCACAATTAAAATATAGTTTTAAAATTTGAATAATCTGCTAAACACTCATAGACGTGTGGGTCATAGAGTTCTAGAGTGTGCAGGGATCTCAAAGCTGTTTGTTTCCTAGGTTTGTAGGGTTTCTGGAGTGTCACGACTTTGTAGACACACTAATTTATTGCCACTGTTGTCCGAGTTAAGACCGATCACATTTTTGTGTTAAATGCACTTTTAATATACTTCACTTCAGATAATGGTTCTGGGATGTGTTACAATCCACTGTTTTTTTTTTTTTAATTTACTCTTAGGTACATCTTGTCATTATTATATATCATATTGATTTGGAGGATGTTCTAGAGACCTACACTATTGATTAGGTAGAGTGTTTCTATATTTTGTGATTTGCCAGGGTTTTCTTCTCATATCATCATTACTATGGTCACAAGGTTCTTCCTTTCATGGAATTTTTCCAGTCTTTATGACACATACCGAATAACAAATTTTTGGGCGTGCACTCTCTTATTCCCTAACATTTATGTAAAACACACCATCTGCTTTGGAACCTCAAGTGATCTTGTGATTTATTAGATTCACTAAGCAAACATTTAATGTGTAAATATAATTTAATAAGCTTCCCACAGGTGTCTAATTAGGCATTAATTTCTGCCACGAGGACTAAGTGCCGTGGAATATACATGGGCTCTGAGTCTTAGTCATATGTGCAAATGCTAGCTAGTCAAAGTGTGGACTCAGAGTTTAGTTCAATTTACTTTTACTCTATCAGAGTGTCTGATGATTCTGATATGGGTCCATTCCACTAAGGAGGTGATTCTGAAACTTGTAGGGCACTTTTCTATAAAGATAGAAAAGCTTCCGTTGGAAGGACTAGAGGAAGGACATTAATGTAAGTGCCTGACAGTAATTGGCTAAAGTAGTTAGGAGAATATTGCATTGATTCTGCTATTGGACAGAGCTATGCAGGATGAGAGCTTAGGGGAGTGATGGCAGCAGTCTGTCCATTATTTTCCCTATTCACCCACATTTCAGTTCTTTCCCTCCTGCTTTACTTCGAGAGCACTTTGTAGCACTCCAGGGAACATGGCCAGGGCACCCAAGCTTAGCAACTCCAGAGGCAAGACATCTGTTTTCTCTCTTCTCAGTTGTTTGGCTGAGGAGACTCTACTCAGCCTTGCTTAGTGTTCACAGGCAGTTGGAGAAGCTCATAGGCCATTGGTAGGTTGATCTTAGTCACTTACTCTGGAAATCCTACTGAACACGTGGAGGAATGTTTCAGTCTTCAGCAACCAAGTGTCCAAGCACAAAGGCATATCAGTATTTGCATATCCTTTCAGGGTCCCTCCTCTGGACTTGAGCAATTTGTCTATTCTAATAAAGTTGTTCATTTCTATTCTCTCTCTCACCATGGCCAGTGTTTCTCTGGTCTGTGTAAATCTGTAACTTTGTATCCTGGGACCTGCAGTATCTCCACAACATTCTGGTTGCTAGCTTTCCTTTCCTGCCTCAGATCTGTAACTATTGTTTTGTGTCTGGGACCCTTACCTCACTACTTCACTCTCTGTTGGCAACCTCAGATTCATAACTGTTCTGTTCTGTCAGGGACCGTCAGCTGCTGGCTGCTGCTGTCATAGTGTGTCAGTGTCCCTCAGTCTCCGACTGTCACTTCACTTTGCTGTCCATTTGGATGTTCTTTCCAAGATGTACAGTTCTTTCTCTGTCCCTTAGAATGAATTTTGTGGTGCCTCTGGACGACCACCCCTCACCCAACAGGTTTAACCTTTCATGACAGAACAACGTTAAGAACAGCAGATGTAGTTGAGAAGACCCAGGGCTGCTCTTATGATGGATGTTTGATTTTATTGACATCAAACAGAAAAGAAGATGACCTTGGAAGAAGAGACAGTAAGTGGAACTTTTACACACACACACACACACACACACACACACACACACACACACACGAGTTAGGTATAAATAAATGGAGGAAAGGGCAGAGTCTGGAATAATGGATCACACCTGCAATTGGTCTCCTGTATCCAATCAACCCTTGACATCTTTCAATTATTTCTATGTAGCTGACTGAGCATTCACAGAGGATATGACCAAGCTGACAGTGGCATGTGCACTGGTCAACCATGAATGAAAATATTCAGGATGACCTGAAGGCTTTACTCTGGTTTCTACCGCTCTCCTGCCTTATGCCTTCCAGGTTCACCATCAGCATCTATGGCCTCCTTTCCCTTCCCCTTTGTGCCAAGGTTGGCTTGCTTCAGGCCTTTGCCCATGTTTTATCTTATGCCCCGAGTTTCATCATTATACTTTCCCTCCTCATTTCTCTCCTGCCATTTAGACCTTGGGTTAAATGTTCCTCAGGGAAGCCTTCTGCAATCAGAGTCCAGGCGAGTCCCTTCAATCCTTCACTGTAACAGTATTTCGCTGCTACAGGTGGCAAAGACAGATGTGTTTGTTAAATGGCTCTCTCCTGTTTGCACTGTAAGTACCATGTAAAAAGCAGTCATGGTGCCTAACACAGTGCTTGGGGTATAATTCTTATTCAATAACTGCATTTTGAATCATCAGTGAAGAAATGGAAAGAGAATGGTTGGAACAGAAGCAGCTGGAGCAGCTGACGATAAAGATTAGAATTAGCAAGGGAGTGGTAAACAGGAGATATTTTACAGGGGACTCAGCGACAGATCTATGTGCAAACAGCTCACAGAACATCATTACAACCTGGAGCATGGAGCTGTGTGATTTCAGCCATGTGCCCCATGAGGACATGTGCAGGAACATGAGCCTGCTGCTGAACAGCTCCTGAGTGAATCAATGTGATATTCAGGAGGCTTGGCAATCAATACAGCTTAGCAGCCCGGAGACAGGCTCGCATACTGCACCTGAGTGACAGGCTAAGCCGTTTGTGCCTATGTTTTGATACCAGCCACACTGGGAGAATTGGTCTCATTTGTAACTTCCAGCTACTATTATTAAAATATCGGAAGCTACGCTGTACATGCTAGAGGCTTTTTCAGAGTAACAGTGTAAAAGCAAAAGTTGGTCATTTAATGTTTTGGGGAGTGATTAAAAGATCATGGTAGAATTGGGATTTATGATTCTGCGTTTTTTATTAGATATTTTATTTATTTACAGTTCAAATGTTATCCCCTTTCCTTGTTTGCCTGCCAAAATCCCCCAATCCCTTCTCCCCTCCCCCTGCTCCTCAACCCACCCACTCTCGATTCCTGGCCCTGGCATTCCCCTATACTGGGACATGGAACCTTCATAGGATCAAGGGCCTCTCCTCCTATTGATGACCGATTAGGCCATCCTCTGTTACATATGCAGCTAGAGCCATGAGTCCCACCATGTGTTTTCGTTGGTTGGTGGTTTAGTCCCAGGGAGCTCTGGGGGTACTGGTTAATTCATATTGTTTTTCCTCTTACGGGGCTGCAAACCCCTTCAACTCCTTGGGTACTTTCTCTAGCTCCTTCATTGGGGACCCTGTGCTCCATTCAATGGATGGCTGTGAGCGTCCACTTCTGTATTTATCAGGCACTGGCAGAGCCTCTCAGAAGACAGCTATATCAGGCTCCTGTCAGCAAGCTCTTGTTGGCATCTGCAATAGTGTCTGGGTTTGATGTGTTTATGGGATGGATCCCCAGGTGGGGCAGTCTCTGGATGATCATTCCTTCAGACTCTGCTTCACAGTTTGTCTCTGTAACTCCTTCCACGGGTATTTTGTTCCCCCTCCTAAGAAGGATCGAAGTATTCACACTTTGGTCTTCCTTCTTCTTGAGTTTCATGTCAAAATGTCTTAGAGAAGCAACTTGAGAGAGGAAGGATTTATTGTGACCTATGTATGGTTTCAGGGGACTTCAGTTCATTTTGGGTGGGGATTGGTGTGTGGCATCTGGAGTAGCTCCTGTTGCCAAGACAAGGAGTCAGAGAATGAGATCAGAGTTGGAGCTGGGTATGACATTTAAAGTTATTCTCCAGGGTCCTGTGTGTGCTATTTAGGTACCATTGTCTGTGGGCATCACAACTTCCTAGAACAGCAAACTGGGGACCATGGTCAAACACACGATAGTGTCAGAGGACCGTATTTCAGACTTAAATCGTACTCGTATTCAATAGAACAGCGTTTTAAAATAAGCCAGGCCGGATCAGGTAGAAAGGTCTCTGCCTTTTCAGTTTGCAGTCCCCCCTGCCCCCTTTGTCTGTGTGTGGGTGCATTCTATGTTTATGTACTCTATATGCATGTATGTGTGCAGGTGCATACATCTGTATGCATGAACAGAAGCCAGAGAGGCATCTGGTGTCCAGCTCTATCATTTTACATTTAGTTCCCTTGAAACAGTGTCCCTCACCAACTCTGGCATTGGGTTCCAGGCTAACAGAACCCAGTGATCATCTTCTCTGTTCCCTGTCAGGTTGAAGTCCACTTGACTTTCCCTGTGGATACTGGAGATCTGAAGTCATGACCTCTAGCTTGTGTGGCCACTGCTCTTACTCACTGGCCTCTCTCTAGCTCAGACATGCTCTGTTTACAAATGAAGCCACACCATAACATCCTGTATGCCTTTCCATCTTATTTTTTTTCAAGGCTTTCACATTTTGATTCTCTATCTGTTGCCTTTTTTATTTTCTTTATATCATTTATATGCTTTGGTTGCTTTTCATTACTGTCAATGTATTATTGTCTGACTTTTAAATGAGCACTTCAATGTGAGCAACATCTCTGTGACTGTGACAGAATTCTCAGCTCCATCAGAGGAGGTGGGCTGTACAGAGTCCCAGTTAAGGCCAGGCATGGCAGTGCATACCTTTGATCCACACACCCTGGAGGTAGAAGCCACCAGATCTCTGTGAATTTGAGACCAATTTGGTGTACATAGTAAATGAGATCTTATCTCAAAAAAAAATCCTAGTTAAGAGAATCCAAAGCCATTTCTGTACTTTTTTGATGATAGTCCATGTATCTGACTTTGGGATATTTTAGGGCAATAGGAAATGGCAGTGCACAAAGGGTACTGGGAAATGTCACACTAGAAGGCATTTTCCTGACTCTATATGGGATGGAACCCAGGTGGGGCAGTCTCCAGATGGTCTTTCCTTCAGTCTCTGCTCCACACTTTGTCTCTGTATCTCTCCCATGGGTATTTTGTTCCTCCTTTTAAGAAGGTCTGAAGCACCCACACTTTGGTCTTCCTTCTTCTTGAGCTTCATGTGGTCTATGAATTGTATCTTAGATATTCTGAGCTTCTGGCCTAATATCCACTTATCAGTGAGTGTATACCATGTATGTTCTTTTGTGATTGGGTTACCTCACTCAGGATGATATTTTCTAGTTCCATCCATTTGAGTAGTATTCTGTTGGGTAAATGTACCACATTTTCTGTATCCATTCCTCTGTTGAGGGATATCTGGGTTCTTTCCAGCTTCTGGCTATTATAAATAAGGCTGCTAAGAGCATAGTAGAACATGTGTCCTTATTACATGTTGGAGCATCTTCTGGGTACGTACCCAGAAGTGGTATAACTGGGACCACAAGGTTCCCAATGGAGGAGCTAGAGAAAGTACCCAAGGAGCTGAAGGAGCTTGCATCCCCATAAGAGGAACAAAAATATGAACCAACCAGTACCCCCAGAACTCCCAGGGACTAAACCACCAACCAAAGAGCACACATGGAGGTTAACCAAGACTCCAGCTGCATATGTAGCAGAGGAGGGCCTTGTTGGACATCAATGGGAGGGGAGGCCCTTAGTCCTGTGATGGCTAGATATCCCAGTGTTGGGAAATGCCAGGACAGGGAAGCAAGAGTGGGTGGGTTGGTGAGTGGCGGTGCGGTGGGGTGGGTGGGATGGGCTAGAGGGTTTACAGAGGGGAAACCAGGAAAGGAGATAACATTTTAAATGCAAATAAAGAGAATGTCTATTTTTTTTTTTTTAAAGGAGGCATTTTCCTGTTATCAGGTGTATGCTGAGTTACTTTGAACTGAGTCTGTAATGCTCTTGGAGCTTTGCATGTCTAGCTTCTACTTGTTCTTATTGGGTTTCAAAACCACACCAGTAAAGAGGTTCTGTGAGGAGGACTGGTTCACCAGATGTTATTAAACTAAAGATAGGCAAGAGGGCCTATGAACATGTTTGTTATCCTTTGCATTATTGAAGACCGGGGGGGGGGGAAATAAAGAACAGATGCCCATGAAATTAGCAACATCATGATGAGGATGGAGATAAATTCCCAGAACCTCTTCTGTTTTTCAGAGGCTTACGTAAAGTGTCAGAGACCCAAAGGGGACTCCTGAGGGATGAGGGTTCTTTGTCCTTTAGCTGTTTTTTATTTGTTTGGCCAGTGTGGCAACTGGGCATATCAGCTCATGAGGTCTGTCCTATGAAAAATTTCATTTGTCCTGCGTCACTCAGATGTGGAAATGTCACTCACAATTGCTCTCTGTACTTTTCTATCTCTTATTAGTCCCTGGGCCCTCTGACTTTACAGGGTTTTAGTATATACACTAGGCATCATTCTAGACATTTCTAGGGGCCACACTTATTCTCTGCATGATTAGAAAGAAACATAATTATTTTCTTTCACTGCTAATTGACTGCCTTTCCCATAAGCATACTTTCCCTGGGGAAAGGAGAGCAGCTGTTCGCTCCTGGCATTCGGGGCATTGGCGGGCCACAGAAAGAATTCCATCCTAGGCCAGCGCATGGAGCAGTGAGCTTACGGCTGTATCTTAGCAGAGCAGGGTGGTTCTGATGGTTATTATGCTTTCACAAGTCTGGATGATCGAAGGCAGCTTCATCAGCAAAAAAGGGCAGCATCAGTGGGTCCTGACCAGTCTGTCTGTCTTCTAGCCTCCAGTCCCTCCCAAGACCACGCTGGAGGTGAGGAGCTGAAGGCTGAGCATTCGCTCATTCCAGAATCTTACGACCTTTCTCTTCTCCCTGGAGAAAGCAGCAGCATCTGCACGCACTCCCGTCAGTACAGACCAGTGATCACTACCATTTTGGTTTTCTCTTTGGCCATGATTGTGGGGCCAGGGTACTCTACAGGTGACCCTAGCAATCTCTGTTCTGTGACGTCGCTGGTCATGTTAAGCCAGGAGGAGATGGCTTCGTCATACCGCCAGCAAGGTGCCACTTAGATTGCTTTTCCTGTCTCAGATACAGCCTCAGTGTCTACCACAGTGCTTGATATTCTAAAATGCAGTGGTTTTCAACCTTCCCAAGGCTGCGACCCTTAAGTAAAATTCTACACGCTGTGGTGATTCCCAACCATAAAGTTATTTTTGTGGTTACTTCATAGTTATGCTTTTGCTACTGTTATGAATCATAATGTAACGATCTGGTATTTCTGATGATCTTAGGTAAACCCTGTGAAAGAGTCACTCAACCTCCCCAAGGAGTTCATGACTCACAGGTTGAGAACCACTGCTCTAAGGATTTGCATTTTCCCACTGCCCCAATGTTCATTTATGACACTCTCAGGGTTGGGCATATCATGAGTGAGGGACATTTTCTGAAATTATGCAAGCCAGACATTGTAACTGTATGACTTCTGCCCCATTGCCAGGCTTTCCCAACAGTGTGTGGTCTGGGATCTTGAATCTGGAGTGCCCAGGATCATTTGTCCATCCCTGGATACAGACACCCTTAATGTTTGGAAAGCTTGGTATTTAAGGAAATGTTTTTCAATGGCTGGTGTCTTTGGACTTTCTCCTCATGTTCCTACCTAGCTTCCTTACAGCTAACAGACCTAGCTCTGGCCTTCTGTTGGCTCCTAGTCATTCTGACTGTTGTCCAATGTGTTCAGATGAGGCAGAGAGCATAGTGCAGAACCCAGGCAGTTTATTAAGTGTTAGCATGGGGCAGCCTCATGAGGGAGTGTGGACAGTGACTGAAGGGACCACTGTGAGGGAAAGTACTCTCTTGGTGTGGGAGGGGCCCACGGCTGGACAAGTTGTTGTGTTCCAGTTTCCGAGGACTGCTCTTCCCAAAGTCTCTGGAATACAGCTTTCTTAAGGGGCTTTCCTGTTCGGGTGATTGACAGACCCATTTAGGGGGTTCCCCCTTTCTAAATTGAAAATAAAAATGTATACACACACCCCACACCCCCCACACACCCCCCATGCACATATAAATAATATATTTGGATAACGGCTCACCTCATCTCCTCCCAGTTTCCCCACAAGAAGAATTGAATGAAAAGGGATAAACTAACAAATGAAGAAAAGAAATAAATATTTAGATTACCTTTTAAGGGAGATTATCTCTTAAGGGAGTGGGCAAAAATAATTTATCTTTGCCCATTTCTCTTTCCTTTCACATAGCTCAAATCCTAAGGAAGGGAAATTGTGATATTTCCCCCTTCTAAAATCAGTGTATCACCAAGGATGTATGCCATAGAGCTAGAATATGAATATGAGGAAGGGACCCTTTCCAGGGACTTTCAAGCCTGCTAGTATCTACAAGTGTGATATTAGCTTTAAAGCAGACATTTTCCCACTGGTCTGGTCAATTGGCCAGTGCTTTAAGCGGTGCCACATGGTAGCTCAGAGCCAATTCTGAACTGAGTTTCACAAGGTCTTGTCACATAGCTCTATACCTATCAAGTTCTGTGAATTTTCATCATCTGAATTTCTCTGATTCCACCTCCTTCATTTGTAAAGTGAATCTTGTAATTGTATCTTTCAAGGTTTTAAATAAGGATAGAATGACTTCCTATGCACAATGTGTTTAAAACAGTATCTGGAAGAGAATTAAACATTCAGTATTCAAATACACAGATGTGATTCAAATCAAAATCAATTCTGATCATAATTAAGATTCATTATTTGCCATGTCCTTTGTTATAAATATATTTGGAAATTTTAAATGTAAACTGATCTCTTTCTGAAATTATTTCTTAACAAAGAGTTAAGAGCTACCCTAGTCAATGATGCAGCAGGCTCTCTCTCTCTCTCTTTTTTTCTTTTGAAGCTTGAAAGCTTCACCCTGACAAGGATGGAGAAAGTGGTTCACCCTGTCTAAGGACACAAAATATCCACTGGGGAGGACTCTTCTTTTAGGGATGAAGTTTTCTGAATTTATAATCAAGGTGATTGAAAGCCTTCACAGCAGTTAGTGCTGGAGGCTGCTGGATCCCAGCCTTCTGCAGTTGCTCAGGAATAACTTTAAAGCTCCTGTTCGCTTGGCTTTACCTTCAGAGCTGCTTGCCGGTCTTGACAAGGACATCTGCCTCTTTATTTTGCAGTTAAATCTCATTTTTGACTCAGGATGGTATTACCCAACTTTATCATTCACCTGATTTATTGAACTTGACACCGAATAATTTTGGTTCTTTAAAGCATTCCATCCACAAAGTATGAACATGCAGCTCTCTGGAGAAAATAGAGCATGATAAAGGTTTTAGTGATATCTTTTAAGTTTTAGACAAATGTCCAAAAATGATCTGTGAATATGGCATCAGTACTGAGGTGTGGTACAGTCTTACAAGGTAGTCACTTTGAGGGGACTAAGGCCTATTTGAGTGTATACATTCTAGGGGTTATTACTCATGAACTATAGACGCCCCCCCCCAGGGCATCTTGTTGATTCTTTTCAAATGCATAGTGAATTTGAAGTTGGACTTCATCTGACCAGGTAAATTCTCTCAAGTAAAATGGAACAGTTAATAATCATGATATAGAATCCATTTTAATTTTCCCTTAATATTGCCATTTATCATTATAGTATCCAAAACCTTTGATTCTGTTATTCATACTACCTGGAAAACTCAATGAATCTGTCCTAGAATAGCTTACGATAAAACTATGTAAACACATCCAGTTACTGCTTTCCTACCACAACCCAGCCTTGGAAATGGTTGTATAAAAGCAGATAGTATTTCCCTAGAGGTGTAGTATGGTTGGTTCTGCTTCCAACGTCATGTAAAATCCAATGAGCCAGAAGAAAAAAAAAGCAAGAAATGTGCTATGAGAAACAGTGTTAGCCCAAAAGAACAAAGTTGTACAGCAGTGCCGACAATAATTGCATCATTATACTCTACATATTTGATTACAAAGAGAATATTGATAAACCATGGCTTTTATTTAATAAATGAAACCCCCATTGGTAAATTTGACCAGAAGCTAATATTTGACAAGTAATTATTCATGTATTACAATGGTTCTAAAACTATATGAGATTTTAAGGGAGATGATTCCTAAGTGTCTGGTCTCTTAAAAGATCCAGAGGAATTATACTGCCTTGTTCATTTTGTGGCCAGCCACAAAAGAAAAGTATACTACTGGCCGGAGAGCCATCTCCTAATTTATCTTACTAGATCTTCCTGCATTCGTTAATGAGGTCAATACATTTGTTGAATAAATCAATATTATAGGAGTACAGTGTTCTCGATTCGTGGGCAGTTGCAGGCTAGGGCGGAGCTCCAGAGTGAGTAGGGAGACGGAGGTGGAGCAGACAGAAACTGGAAGGAGGAGTTGGCTTCAAGTTTGATACTTTGTGTCCAGGAATCTGAAAGCTAAGAGCTGACCATGGGGTCTGAAAAACAGAAAGTTACTTGTGGCCTTGGTTGAACCATAGGGAAAGGTCTGATTGGAAATGTGAGACAGAAATAGAACATGGAAGCTTAACCACACCTTTAAAGAGGTTTCCTGGAGAGAACAAAGACAAAGGATGTTAGAAGATGAAGTTTTGGTGGGAGAAACTTATTTGTTGAGAGAAATCATAGCATATTGCATGTTTGTGTCATGTCCTCGGGGTACCATTTCTGATATGAGGATGGGGAGGATTGGATAAGTGATCCTGGTAGGCATGAGTGGATGACAACACTTGGAGTTGGTTCTAGTCAGGAACTCAGTGTATCCACGTTATCCAGAAAGAACATAGTACATAAGGGTGCAGAGACAAATTGGTGGGTACCATTTGTCCTTTTAAAAATAATTTTAAATGTTCAAAGGCTTCGGTGTTATTGTTCATTATCACACCAAATAAGGATGAGCTGAAAGCAATCTGTCACTTCATGTGACACTCCGTCAGCAGTCATTAGAGTGCTTTACTACTCTTTGGAAACTCATTAAAAAAAAAACAAAACAAAACTCTTAGTAGCAAATCTTAGGAAATGGCTTTGAAATCTTGCTAGAGTTGATTTGAGATGGCTGTGACAGTGTTGTGATTGAAATCGCTCTTTACCCTTGCTTTGACAAATTATTGAATGAATTGATAAGGGCTAGAGGTCATCTGGGTATAATTATTCAAATAGCACCTTCAGATTATGGCATTGGCAACTCAAGAAACAGTCAATGGTGAAAAAAGTAACCATCCAGGGCCGGAAACACTGGGTCAGAGTGGGGCGGTTCCATCTCAGCATCTGTGTCCCGGGTGGTTGAATAACTCTTCTCCTTTATTGCTGCCTTTGCTACAAAGACATTATAAGTTTTATTGAATATATCAGACCTGGGTTCAGGATATGGCTCAGAGATAGAGTCAGCTTAGGCCCTGAGCTTGACCCACAACAAAAGCAAGCAAGCAAGCCAAGCAAACAAACAAAGCTGAAAACCCCAATTCAGACCTATAGTTGGAGAGATATTATGTAACTGATTTTTATGGATTGGTGTTAGCATACAAACTATGTTAAAAAGGGAGGCAAAGATGAATAATTTCATATTCAATACAGTATCTATCTTCTGTGTTTAAAAAATTGTGCCAACCTCTGTAAAGATGATATTAATACCAATTAGAATTCACTGCCTTGAATTAAAATAGAAAAATTAGTGTAAAGATGTATGATTGCTTGGGGAAAGATAATTCACTATGGACTGAAACACTTGCAGATACCCTTGGAGGAAAGATGGTGGCGCTCAGGCTTAGACTGCAAGGCAAGGGTTTGTCTTAGCGCCCACAATGAGAAAATGATACACCTGTTCCGAGTGAACTGCTTAAGACGCATCAGACACCTAGGGATACTCATTCAATAAATTTTGTCATAAAACTTTTGCAAATACTTAAATATTTAAATTGCTTGAATGTGGCAAGCTAATAAATAACAGGTTTGAATATGTAGACCTGTGTTTTTAAAAATAACCCAGCTTTGTCAGCACCGAACAGTCTTAATTATTGGAAATCTCATTTTGGTCCAAAGTAACTACCTTCTGAAAGATTTATGAGCAATTCTAATACACCTAGTAGTTTTCTAGAAAGAGGTTGAATATCCAAAGGAGAGATGGATTTACTCATTCATCTTGATCTACCCAGAAACACTTTCCTCAGTCAAAGAATGCTGGTATGGAGGTTATAAACCCTTCAGAAAATAGACTTGAACAACCCCAGGAAAGAGAGACAAAACAGACTGGCTCTTCAGCTGACCCAGGGGCTCCATCACTACACCTGGTAGTGACTGTTTTAATTCCCAGCTGTTCCTTCTCTACTACCAAAGGAAAGCACCTCGCAGTCTTAGGCAAGCTCTTTTTCTTTCCAAATCAGCAGACTTCTCAAAGCGAAGCCAACTGTTTTGTTTAGAAAACTCACTATTCAGACCATAAAAGCACGCTTCTATTTTTAAAGAGTCGAAACACATTATCTTTGATTTTGCAGTATAATTTTGATATGTGTTACAACTTGAAATTTTCTATTAGATTATGGATGTGTAAATGACTCTCAGGAGAATTTGCTCAAAGCTCAATTTCCTATATAGCGTGTTGTTTATTTGTAGGAACAGTTTTCCAATTCTGTCCATTAAGTGAAGTTCTTGAAGAAAGTCCCTGAGAGTTTAACCCTAGTGGACTAAAAGAAACTATTTAAAAAACATCTTGAGTTTAATTCATTGGAAAATCCTTGAAGGTGAATTGAAACCAAGGGAAGCTAATGTGTAGTAACAGGAGCAATCATTGCAATGGCCTGAAGGTAGGTATGTATGGACCACAATTCAAGCAGTCTTGTGATAACTGATAATTAGGTGGCCTATCGCTGGTAGAACATGCCACCTAAATGTCATCCAGATCAGTTGAGAATGAATACCAGCTGCAGTAGGGCGAGGTTTGATGAGTGTGTGTGCATTCCCATGATTAAAGAATTCCGTTAGGGGATAAAGCAAAGGACGGTGGTAAGATGGATGATATTGCATGAACAAAAGTCGGGTAAGTAACTAGCAGTCATTGATCCAAAAAAACATGAAAAATAGTGAGTTTTACCTAACTCCCCACCAATCCAATCATGCTAGAAATCCTTTTCTTTAGCTTTGTGGTTTCGGAGATCACTTCTATGAAATGTCTTTTATGAAATGTCCGTGTTTAAATGACCAGACCGAGTTAACAAACAGACTCAGGTGGCCTGAAGGGAAGCATTCTCTCCCCTCCCGTCTCTCAGAGCTGAATTTAGACTCCAGTCAAGTCCTGCTGCTTTTCATATCCTGCTTGGCTCACCATTAAATCAACAACTGGCAAAACCAATTACTGAAATTAAAAATCAGCATCGACTCTTCAGGCGCTGCTGTAGTTCTTCCGTTTAGGGCAGTTTTGGAAACCACAGTGCATGGATGGCTCTCAAAGCCAAGGCTTAGATACTGTAGAAGTTAGGGCTAGCAGGTGAGTAGGGCACCTTCTCTGTTGAAACACAGCTGATCTACTTACTCCTCTGTTCAGATCACATTCATTGACCATCCCCAGTCAATTATCAAGCATTTACAAAATACAGATGATCTCATTGTACCACAAGAGGCTTTGATTATAACACAGTTGTTTTCAGCTATCAAAAAGGAGATAATTGTATTACTAACTTGTGGTGTTTTTGAAATCATTTTACACAGGATCCAAATCATGATTTTGGCCTTGTGAATATTGACAGAAATTGAGATTTAAGATAAAAACTTTAGATGTTTTTCGTTACTATGACTTCTTTATGTAAGGGAAGGAGACAGAATTAACACATGGTAAATGTGTGTACATGTGTGTGCATGTATGTGAACGTACAGTGGTGCTCATGTCTGAAAAGAATTTTTTCAGGTTATAAGTCATGCTACTCCCAAATACAGTGAATGACAGTTGAGAATGTACCAGTCAAGGACCACTACCAAGTGTCCAGGAATTTCCATGTTTTAATCCTCTACATAAGGAAGAATTTCTGTGCAGCCTCAGGTCTCCACTGCTTTTTTCTTGGTAAGTTCTTCATTGCTTAACATGGTCCAAGCAGTCTTGTCTTTTCCTGTATCTTTGTTTCTGCTCAGTAGTGTCAACCCTTCCAGACTCTGGGCTCCAGAATATATGTGCATTACCCCACAGCTTTGCAAGATCAAAGATCCTGGTCCTTGTCTTTGTGTCTATCAGAGCACTAGATTGTGGTCACCACATGAGTTATTGCTGCACCTCTTGCTGTTCCCTGATAATTCTTCTTTTTTTAAAAAAATTATTTTTGAGCAGCTACTTCAACTATTACTTTATTGGCTAATTTAATTTGATTTATTCGTTTTTCTATCGAGCTTTTGACATGTACACACACACACACACACACACATACACACACACACACTGAGTTAGACATGACAGAGAGGACTAATGAATCAATCAAGCATGTGGAATACAAAGTTGTAATGATTATTTTTCTTCATCACATATACTGTTTAACAACAGCAGGGCTTGTAAACATCAGTACCAGACATTTTTACTTGGTCAGCATGAAGAATCATCCTTGATCCCCCACCCACCTTCATCCTCAAAGCTAAGGCAACTATATGATTTATTGTCAAAATCAGGATACCATGAGAATAAAGAAAACCCTTAACTTTTCAAAGTATAGGAGCAAAAGAGGAGAAATGAGCTTTTACCCAGGCCAATATGAATTACTCTCCACATCACAAAAGCAGCTGGGCTCATTGGCTTTGACTGTAAAATTCACGTGGGAAGTATTCATTGTCTGTGCTCCGCTGGGATCATTCATTCCTGGCCCCCATCAGCTCTAGTCTCTGAGGTCACAGTAGCCCTTAATGGAACCATTTCAACGCTTGTTCTGATATGATTTATTTCTAAACACAGTCCTAAATAACCTTTTACAAATTAGACTCCTTGTTTAAAAATCTTCTGAGACTTCACATTGCCCCTCCAAGAGAGTCACCCTGCTCACATGATCTATACTAACTTACTGTCTCTTGTAGGTCATCCCACATCAGTGTGGTGGTTTGAATGAGAATGGCTCCCATAGGCTCATGCATTTGAATACTTGGTCCCCAGCTGGTTGAACTGTTTGGGAAGGATCAGGAGGTGTGGCCTTGCTGGAAGAGGTGTGGTGCCACTTGTTCTTTTTCAGGGTGAATCTCTCTTTGTCTTGTGGTTATGGATCCAGATGTGAGCTTGGGACTGTTCATTTGGTCCGCTGTCATGGACTCTAACCCTCTGAAACCATAAGCCAAATTAACCAGTGTCTTTTGTAAGTTGCCTTGGTCATGGCATTTTGTCCTCAGTAGGAAAGTAACAAAGAGAACCATTATCCCCAGCGTTCACCCTACCTCCTTCTCTTTCCAGCCCTTTAACATGCAGGACTCATATCTGCTTCAGGCAGTTGAAATTGTTCTCTTGGCCTCGAAACCCTTGCCCTGGGGCTTTTCTTTTCCTGTTTAGATCTCAATCCAATGTCACTTGTGCTGAGCATATGAACTAGGTCCAGTGGTTGTCACCTCTCCTCCTAGTCATGTTGTTCCATAAGGCCACCATCTGAAATCATTCTGCTCCACATCTTTTATCGTAAAAATATACAGTGTAATTTTTCCCACTTTTATATGACTTCAGTATTCTATTTATTCAGTTAACCTGAGGGACTGCAATTTGGTTGATGTGGCCTGAAGGAGCCATTGGTATTCTAGGGAAAACCTTGGAAAAATGCTTTAATGGATGTCATGTTATTACTGTAAGGGTTTTTTCCCTCTCTGACTCCTTTTCTAAAGTCCAATACTTATTTTGAAATTCACTCACAAATTCTCTGATGCATTTCAGAGTGTCTCTTAAAGCTTCTGTAATTCGTTCATACGTCATTCATATTTCTTTACTACTTCTTGTTTCCTTTAGGCGTGAGTGTTTGAGGTTGTCTGAGGAATTAGAAAGCTAATTAGTAAGGGAAAATCAGCAGAACCGAATAAGCCAGCAGAGCACAAGCCTTCCCTTACCATTCTCTATTCCCCTGACTTTTTTTTTTTTTTTTTTTTTTGAGGGAGTGAGCAAAATTTTCCTTCCTATGAAAACTGTGTAGACACATGTCCAAACACAGCTCTCAGGTTTTGGTAAACACCTTCTCAACTCAGCATTAGCAAGTGAGACAAAAGCCCTTTCTCCCCTCTTGTGGGACTTCTCATGGCTTCACTCAGCATCATTTGAATTGCATCTCCACCTTTGTACTATACTTACAATTAGAGAAAAGCAAATGGAAAAATGCTAATGATTGTTATAATTGGGCTCATTATTTAAACAAGCACTAGATAAGCTGTCAGGTCTTTAGGTATTAGGCATATAATTGGGAAGTGGTTTCCTGGTCTCAAAAAGCTTTCTTGCACACTTGGATTCGAAGATTGTTGGAGGAAAAGGAATATAAAGGGTGAGAGAAAAATATTAGGGAAGTGTAGTGCACTTGCCAGAGGAGTTTGGTTTCCTTTGCATACCTATTACAGGTTTCGATGAAAGGTTGGCTGTTCTGAAAATGTACTATGTACTCACACTTAACCCATAAATCTCATGAATTCAGGAGTACAGATAAGAAGTGCACAGGGAATAGCAATGCATTTCTTTTTGTATCTCTTAAAACACATGCATGCAACAGTAATAAAACATTATCCTAGTAACAGTAGTGTGAGAAGAATTGAAATTAGTCGGTAAAATAGAAAAAAACCATTCATTTTAATACTAAGTCTACCAGCATACTATATTAATAGTATAGCCATCTTAATTTGATTTGTGAATGATACTGGTGTCTTTTTGTAATATAGGACTTGGTTTGTCAACTATGAAACACTATTGAGAAACTAGATACAACATGGAGTTGTCTGGGACGGGAGCCTCAATGGGGGATTGTCTAGATCATTGGTTTTCAACCTTCTGAATGCCATGACCATTTAACGCAGTTTCTGATGTTGTGGTTAACCCCAACCATAAAATATTTTCATTGTTACATTGTAACTATAATTTTGATCCAGTAATGAATTATAAATATATGTGTTTTTGGATGGTCTTAGGCAACCTCTGTGGAAGGATTGTTTGACTCCCCAGGGGTTGCTGCCAAACAGGTTGAGAAACACTGCTGGAGGTCAACTTGGCCTGTGGTCATGTATGTGAGGGACTGTCTTGACTCTATTCATTGATGTGGGAAGAAAAGGTCTAAAGATAGTATCACCATTCCCTTGTTTTGGGCAGCAGAACTGTATGAATGGAGAAGGTTAGCTTAGGATGAAGGTATGTATACACTCATTTCTCTCTGTCCTTGACTGCGAATGTGATGTTAAATAGCCATTTTAAGCTTTTGTTGTCTTGATTTCCCTGTTTCTATAGACCATAACTTGGGATGGTTAGCTAATTTAAATTCATTCTTCTCCAAATTTGTAGGTTCACTTCTGTTTCCTCATCTGTGAAATGTTAATCCCTTTGGGCTCAAAGCATTGTTGCAACAATCACATAGGGCAAATTCACTGTAGAGTACGGTAGACCAGTAGTGACAGTGTTAATTGCTTTTTCTAGTGAGTGAATAAATGATAAAATTCATTCTTAGAGGTTTTACTTGAAACTCATATTGTGCATCCATCAGATTTTAACTATAATTTTCTATTTAATAATTATTTTCTATTATGATGAGTAGGTGTCTTGGAATTGCTTCTATTTATGATAGAATTGCTTCCTGTTGCCTTCACAGGCTACATTCAAAGGCTTTATGTGCTTGAATGCCCAGGCGATCCCTGGAGACTGAATCATAATCCACTCTTCTCTGGAGTCATACCTGAACTTGATAAGCCCACGTGTTGACCCAGCCTCCTGCCCAATATTGTTGCACTGACAAGCACCAATGGTGTGCTACACCCACAGGAAGCCAGACAGGCAGAATTGGACGTTTGTTCACTGAAAATAGCTGCCTGTGACTAAGATCTCTTGAGACACCGGCCACATGAAAAGAAAATTGGAATTTACTCTTGATTTTCTTCCTAACTTATGGAGGAAAAAGTAGTTTAATCTTCCTTAGATGCATACTTTGTTGTTTTTTTTTTCACCTTTAAAATGGAAAAATGATTTCATGCTCTACCATTTCACGTGGAATTTTAATGGTAAAATTAATATGATAACAATAGCGAAGATCACTTGGAAATTTAAAGATGATTAAGTAATTACAAAGATGCAATTATAATTCTATAAATAGAAGTAATGTTAAGGGGAATGTTTTAATGTAAGAGCAAAGAGGCCATTTTCGGGGATGAAAAAGATTACTTTTTCATGAACTGGTTATATAGATTAGTCTTCAAGGTCATTAATATAATATTGAGATCAGGTTTTTGTAAATTTCATAATATAAATGTTAAGTATGAATGTAGAGTCAAAGTGGAAATCATGCTCTATAAACTATAAAAATGAAGGTTGAAGAAATTTTAAAGGCATAACAGAGCCACATTGTGGTATAAAAATAAATAGGTTGAGCTATATTAACCCAAGAATGTCTGAATTATTTTGAGACTAGAATGTGGACTTTGGATCTTGGACTTAGTAATAATAGACTATTAGACCTTTATTAAACTAAAACTACAGTGTGCCCACTGTCATCATTCCCAGCAATATTCCTACCAGGAATATGAGATAAATTGAAAGTGATAAAATAGATATTTATAAACTTCATCAGTATTAATATATTCCTTTTCATGTGAGTTTACTATTGTAACTCTAGTTCATAGGTCAGTGAGCAATGTGTGCTTAGAAACACGGCTTCTGAGGTTTCAGATCTGAGAAGAGGTCTGCGTGTTTGTGTATAGCTTTTAAAAGTAGACAGATATACAGATGTCTCCAGGTGTATGGAATTAACCATCTCCCAGGCTTTCATTTGCAGGAACAGTCTTGGTCTGAAGGACGAGGCTTTCAGAGGAGATGCTAGTATGTAGTTCCTGAATAGCTGGGATTGGCGAGAGGGTCTCTAGTTGTGCGTACTGCTGTTTTATCGTGAACATGGCTTGACTTTGCAGAAAACCCTTAAGTTCTCTTTCTAGAGAAGATATGGTTAGAAGCTAGGGAGCTGTTTGTTTTAAGGAAAAAAATCTGAAACATTCCCATAGTTTGGGCATATTAGAGTACAGAGTAATGCAGGGCCGAGCCCATGTTCCTTGTGAAAAGTGTCACTGGCCTGGTGAGGTGATTGATATGCAGGGCACAGTGGGTAACAGGTACTCAGAGGCACAGGAACAAATCACCAGAGGAGAACAAAGAAACTTACGGAGGGGCGGTGGTGAGAACCACAACATTGTTTGGGTATTGGCTAAGAAAGAAGTACAGCAAATTCAAAATATTGACGTTGTAGTCCCTGGCTATATGAGTTCAAGTGTGAAAATGCAAATAAGGACCTTAAAATTGAGTTATTTGAGCTTTCAAACGTGCCATTTATTGACTATCTTGTTTGACTATTTAATATGTGTATTCTGCTTACTCTGTCCTTCACCCCATCTTCTTTCATCTCTGTGAACACCCTCAACCATACCAACCCTTTTCCTGATTTATGGCTTTTAGTTTTGTTTTATGACTTGTTTAGGTTAACCAGGGCCATGGAGTTTGAACTATCAGACCATAGAGGGATTATTAGTAGGTATATGACTGAACACAGTGATTTCACTCTTACCGAATCTGTTGGTAGTATACAGGTTAGCCGTAAAGGATATAGCCCCGAGTCTGTCCTTCATCCATGCCTGAGTGTAGATGGGCCTATTATTGCACGGGTCCAGTGTAGACATCCAGAGATGCTGTGTGTTTGAGACTGCAGTTGCTGTGTCTTGCCTAGAAGATATTTCACAGCCATTCTCCTTATTTGAAGGCTATTACACTCTTCCTCCTCTTTCTCCTCCTGCTCTTGCTTCTCCTCTTCCTCCTCCTCTTTCCCTCCTTCTGCAATGTTCCCCGAGCCTTAGAGAAAATGGTATAAATGACCTGTTTAGGACTGTTCCATCACCTGCTCTCAGTATATTGTTCAGCTATGAATCTGCATCTGCCATTATTCACTGGAAAATATTCTCTGATTAAGCCAGAGAATATTGTTAAAATGCAACGTTTTTGTTAAAGAAGTAGATTTTCACCATTGTTACAGTATTGACAGATGAATTTATGAATGTGGATGATGCCATCTTAGGGGACTACATAGAGTGATAATAAGAGACCTGTGGATGTGAGCAATGTTGAGAGTTGTCAGGGGTGTTTGGAAGAAATTGAGATAACCACTTAAGTAAAAAAAAGGTTTATATGTTATAAAATTTCTTGTGCTTTGCCTTAGAGCACCCATTCCATATCTTTGGGAGAACTTAACAATTCAGGCATTAGAAGAAGTTCTTTTTTTTTTTTTTCTTTCCTTTGAATGAGTCACACTTGATACTGATCCTTGTTTCTTCAGTAACAATATTGTTTCCCTTCTATCAGCCCAGAAAGTACTAGCCAAGCATTTCCTTTTTTCCTCATTAAACAATAATTATGTGCTAATTCAAGCAAGCATTGTTAATTTTTAATTTACACTTATGTAAAAGCTCTCTTACTGAGCTGAGGATGTAATTCAATGCTTAAGAGACCTTACTGGTCTTGCAGAGGATTCAAGTTCAGTTCCCATCATCCACACAGTGACTTGCAATATCTGCAACTCCGTTTTCAGGGGATGTGATGCCCTCTGCTGTCCTCTGTAGCCTGTTGCATGCACACAACTCACATAGGCAAACACAAACACAGGTGAATAAGATAAAAGATGATCTTAAAATGAAGAGCAAGTTCAAAACATTATTCTTACATTACAAAAGATACTTTATGAAATGAATTTGTATCATAATGCCAGTGAATATTTCTTTTAGTTAATGGATACATGAAGGCACCTCATTATACCATTTGAGTATTTGTTCCAAAACCTGAAATCTCTGGTGATACATTCATTAGAAGCAGTATATTTACACTGTTGCTTTCAAGGACAGACATACTTGAGGAAGCAAATGATAAAAACTTAATTTGCTAATTTGCCAAATAGTAAATAATTCCTGTCCCTAAATAATGTCTAAATATGCTTATATCTATCATTAGAGGAAGATACAATATTTTCATTTACATTTGGCATCTCAGCAAGTTAGCCACTTAAACTTAGACCAGTATGATGGGGAATGTAAGACTCAATGGTGTCTAATACTTTTCAGGTTTCACTCATGAATGTTTCCCTACTTTAGAAACCTCAGCATCTTCGCCACTCTTCTGCTGCTGTGAAGAGACACCATGACCAAGGCAACTTTTCCAAATCATCACACTAAGTTTCGTACTGTTTTGTTTCTCCCAGAGGAGAAGTTGCTGCTATATGAAGCAGCAATCTACAGCTGTAGAGCCTTTAGAAAAGGCTGTCTTAACCAAGTACTGGCCTGTAAGGACACTTATGGGTAGTAAAGTATATGGTTATTTCTTTTTTTGTTTTATTTACACAACAGACACAGTGGGCTATTCTGTGGGAAGGGGGAGTTGGAGGAATGATGCTTTACTATTACTCCCTGTCCTCCTCCTCCTCCTCCTCCTCCTCCTCCTCCTCTTCCTCTTCCTTCCTTCTTTTTTGGTCATGATCATTATGTAATTACAGCCCAAGCCTTAACAAGAAAGGCCCCTGAAGGGCCTTGAAGGATGGACTTTTGGACTTTAGTGTGGTATCTAACCATAACAAGAGAAATTTGGGAGGGAATCATCAGATTTTTACTGAGGACAATAACTTGAAAACATCAAGGACAATGCTAGGAACTAAAATATGTTCAGCTATCCCTACTATCAGTCACATGATTTTGAAAAATCACAGGCATAAAAGTTGCTGTTAAGCAAGGATACAAATTTTATACAGGTAATATTGAATTTATTTATCTTAATTTGATAGGAACTACTCACATTTCTGGGTTACAATGCATACTGTGCCCTATGTATTGTCTACAGAAGGATTCATTCAAATTAACACCGAATCAATTATCTATTGCTAATGCCTTAAATCTTGCTGAATTACCTCATGAAAAAACATAAAGAAGTCTTGGAGATTTTGGAGGCTTTCCCTGAAAGACTTCAGACTTTTCCATTTTCCTACATAGATCTGTGTGCTTGATCATTCAGAACATTGAAGATGTATCCAGGGCACTCAAATATACAGAAACAGGAACATTTGATCTGATTTAATTTTTAATACAACACAACATGACCAAGGAGATACCATTTTATTTTTAATGGACAGCTCAAATCAGCTTACCTTTCCAAGTGAAACGTTAAAGGCATAGTCACAAATAGGAGTATAATGGATTTAGTCCACATGATTATGGTTATGTAGGAATGTAAGAGCTATGAGATGCTTGAGGTCTCCATCAAGGCATTATAGTAAGATCTCAGAGGCCAGGTAATGTGCAGCATGCTCCATTCCTGGAAGGCGGCATGGATAAAGCTGCAAGTGTTGCTATATCTCTTGCAGAGACACCAGGATTCTGGAGATGTAAGGAATGTGAAATGCCTGCCTAGGAAATCCACAGGTACTGAGTGGACCAGCCCAAGAGAGCAGTCTTCTGGGCTAACGCTGGCATGCATGTCTACTAGGGCTTGTGTTAACTCTTTGGTTGTCCTCTGGCTTTTGGTGGCAAAAAAGAATTGTGGCTTAACCCTTCTCCCATTCTCGATGATTTTTGAATGGAAATGTTTATTCTATAATGTCGTACTTTAAAAGTACATAATGTCTTTTGATTTTACAGGTTCTTATAACTAAGAGTTTGCTCTGAGTGGCAAGAAGACTTTGAACTTACGCCTTTGAATGAATTGGCTATAGATCCATTATTAGATGAACTTGCTACATCTTGCATCTTGCATTATGAGGTACATATGCACCTTTTGGAGTCAGAGGCAGAATGTTGTGATTTGAAGTTATGTATTTTGATATTAGATTGACTAGAAATAAATTTGTGGTAACTGATCTTTATTGTCAACATGATTGTACTAAGAAATAACTAAGGAATCAGTAAGGCACACCTTTGGGCGTGTGTGTGTGAGAGTGTTTCCCGAGCCAGTTATCTTAAGAGTTCTGTCCTAGTGGGGTAGTCCACTGATGGATTCAGAATGGAAAGGCACTGTTGGGATGTGCTAAGTAGAAGAGTGTAGGGTCTTTTGAAGAAGTAGGTATAGTATAAAGTTTTTCTAGGTCATTACTTTTATCAAGCAGAATGATTTGATGACCACAGTCATGACATAAGCAGAACAATGTCGTTGATAGCTGGGTCTATAGAAAAGATGCTGGTAACAGCTCCATGTGGATGGTATGGTGAGGGGCACAGTCTATCTATAACCTGACGTTTTGAGCATTCATTCTTGCCCTCACTGCTGTGGCCTTGGAAGGAGCAGAGCATATAGAAGTTTGACTAGTGTTTGCGACACAATTCAGTGTCACAGACTCTTGTGAGTTCTCCATGCTGGGATGGGCTTGCTATGTCGTGGTTGGCCAGTTGCCCATGCTTATGTGAGTAACTCTAATGGACCGAATGAGTCACCAAGATGGACTTGGACTAAGTGAGTTTTTTGATCTTTCAGTGATCTCTGTATCTATAGGTGAGCAGTTGTATCTTCATGCATCTTTGGGAAAACTCTGACAGGATTCCACCACTGAGAAGCATGTCATTGGTGCCACGTCTTGCTATGGACTCTTTATGTTCTCTCTCTGTTTTTGTTTCCTGGGTGCTGTCATGTTCAGTACTCTACCACACCTTTCCATCTGTGATGATTAGACATGTATGAAACTATAAGCCCAAGTAAATCCTTCCTTCCTTTACATTGTTTCTGTCGACCATTTGGTCACAGGGACCATAAACGAAAATAGAGTAGAAAACACATGTTTATATGTTTGTGTATATATGTATATGAATACATTCATTCTTAATTAGGGTAGGTAATCTGCT
The DNA here is from genome assembly GCF_900095145.1 of Mus pahari. Classification (NCBI taxonomy): domain Eukaryota; kingdom Metazoa; phylum Chordata; class Mammalia; order Rodentia; family Muridae; genus Mus; species Mus pahari. The sequence continues at coordinate 53,490,315 of NC_034598.1, read as the reverse complement.
ACTAGAAATAAATATCACCTAGTTATATAATAGCCATCAATTCAGTGTTTTTGTCTGGCTGACAATTGATCTTGTAGTCACCAAGAAACAGGGCTGAAGGGAAAAAGAGTAGTCTGGCCTGTGTTTTCTGTTCAAACAAATTATTGAATTTTTTACATTACACTTCTACTCGTGTCTCACCATCTAAAGGAGCTTGGAGCTGTCTCTAGGTAGGTATCCATCCCCTGCCTGCAGATTCACTACGATCAAAAGGTAGCTTTTGTCTGCCATGCTAGACATTGCTTTTCCTCACTTTCCTATTAATTGGATATGCATATGAATAGTTCTTATTACTTTTACCTTATATTATTTTATGGGTGTGGGTACTTTGCCTGCATATATGTCTATATGTCTGATGTCTATTGAGGCTGGATAAAGGCATGGATCCCTGGAACTGGAATTACATACCGTTGTGAGCATCTATGTGGCTGGGAGGAATAAAACCCAGATCTTTTGGAAGAGGAGCCAGTGCTCTTAACTCCTGAAGCATATTAAAGGACATCTTGTATCTAGTACACTAGCATCTGTCTTGTAGTAAGTGATCATTATTATAATCACACATTTATTTCATTTAGTAATCACGAACAATAATGTCGTGTTTGTAGAATAATCACCTGAAGATGTAATAATACTCAAGCCCATCTTTCATGGGTAATGAGTTTATTGAATCACTGTGTACTTCACATCACATTCCTGAAGGTGTCTGGATGTAATAGATGTGACTATTACATTTATAAGTTTGCTTCATGTTGTCTCTTGTGAAAATAAATTGATACTTGAAGCATTTGCTTCAGAAGCAAGTGTGAAACCAACTTCTATTTTCAAAGTATTTTCTATTGGTGGATCTTTTAGCTATAAAAATCTTTTATATATAATATACATATAATATGATATGTACATTATATATGCATATATGTATATTATATGTTATAGCATGCATATTATATAATATATTAAACATTATACATGTATTTGTAAAATGCATAACATACATATACACATATATATGATATACATGTTATATATAATATATTAAACATTATACATGTATTTGTAAAATGCATAACATACATATACACATATATATGATATACATGTTATATATAATATATTAAACATTTTAATGTTGGTTGCTAGAAAAATGATGAATTGGCATAAAAACGGTGATGTGGAAGAATAAATTAAACAAGATTATTATAACAATGGATGGTTACTATGGTAATGCTGTTGTTTTTTAATAGTTCAGTTGATTACCTGAAGAAATGCAAAATATTTCACTCCCTTCTCATATGACAAAAAAGAAACCATCCCATTTTCAATTATATTTCAAATTAGTAAACTAATTAACATAAATCTTATTATTTCTCCACAATCCTATTAGTTCTTATTGAGGTTTGGAATGATCTTAACCAAATTCAACTGCAAAAAATTATGGCCCATTTCTTCATTCCCCGCAAAAGGTGAATATTCTATTCTTCCATAGAACCTGACATTCATGCTTCTTAATCTAAGTATTAATATTCTTTTACACTTCAACATTCATATTATATCTATCATCTGACATTTGCATCTTCTTCAAGATTGCCATCACAATAATTTTCATTAGCTCCCAAATATTCAGTTACATTAGAGTCTGGAAGTGGTGGGTCTAAAAATGTCCTTGTTTTCAAATGAGGCCTTTGACTTCAACAGATATTTAGGAAGGATAACTATCAGAATTTCTGTAATGCAGAAATAAATTGCTCAATGACATATGCTATTAAAACTCTACACCTATGCTGTCCTGCTAAATGGAATGCTGTATACTGTAATGGAATTCTGTATACTGTAGTCTGAATCCAGCAGTCTGTATACTGTCTACATATAGAAAAGTGATGTTAATCTTAGTTTTTTTATACATGGCCTTATGTGCACACACAAGTGTATATGTATGTGTGTGTGTATGACATAAACCATTGTGTGACATCAATAATTAAATTCTTTGAGTGAAAAAGATTCTGAATCCCATTTACTATTCTGCTAAGCAAGTTTTTACTCATCAACCTCAAACTTAGGAGACATGCACGGGTTTTAAAGAGACTTCTATTATACAAGACATAATAGACAAACATAGCAAGACAAAACAAACCCAACTTGCTGCAGTAGTTTGTGTGTTCGAGAGCTATTCATCTGATGAGAAATAAGCTGTCCTCTCATTTTGTAGAAAGATGTACTTTTATCTGTGTAGTCTCAGAATAGGAAGCCCCTCCCTCCTCTTGGCTCTTGGGTCCTCTTGGCTCTCGACCTGGCACTTTATAACAGCAGCAAATAAAAAACACACTGGCTACATACTATGTGATCTGAAATGCGTCTAGCAAGTTGTAAAAGATAGGGCTCACTAATAAAGGTTTGAAGTTAACTAGACCTAAAGTCAAATCTTGGCTTTACACTTAACTGTGTGCGCTTTCTGTATGTTATCTTTCCCGTGCGTGAATTCTTTTCATTTGTATAATACAACCTCCACGTCGTCCTGTAATATAAATTGATTACATCATATTAAAGATATGTAAAATAAGAGTACACAGAAGGGAACAATAGTGGAGCAATAGTGAGATCACTACAGAGGGGTATTTAATTATCTGTAGACTTACTCTGCCCCCTGCCCTGCATTGCTCAGCTTCCCTGTATAATCCTCCAAGTTTTTTGGTACTTGTGGATGTAGGAAGCACAATCTTGGGTCAGTTGCTTTCATCTCTTGTGCTGTTCTCTCTGACATTATTATTTGAGTGATTGTAAAGGCTTGGGGTGGAAACAGGAACATTTTTCATATAGGTGAGCTTTCCGATATCAGATAGGAAATGAATCCTCACACCACGTCAGCCTTTGAACAGGATTTATCGCACAGGAACAATTCATCAGTCGATCAGGCAATTTGCTTCCCCCCCACCCTATCTCTTTGGTCTGTGTTTTAACCTTTGAAATAGATTAGTCTAATATTTGAAGCTGCAAGATGTTGTTGTCCGAGAGTTGAACCTCACGGCTGTTTTAGCTTATGCATCTTTCTTCAGACATGCAACTTTGTCTAACACAGTTACAGAGAACAATGGGCATGGTAAAAAATAATGTCTGCTATGTCAATAGTAAGTTTAGTCTCTCTACCCGTCAGGATACTATTAATTTTTATAGATATCAGAGTAGGGGGAGTATGCTGCTCAATAGAACAACAAGGGTCAGTGTGCCTCTGCAAAACAGAATAGAGTCCATTCAAGCTTTCCCTTTTCAGACCCTCTCATCAGTACTGCTGTGCTCAGTAACTAAGTAGTTAGCTGTGCAAGTCAAATATGTAGAAGTCACATTTGTGGTGTCAGGACGTTACAATCAACCCAAAATATGGTTCAAAACACGTCATAAATACATCTGCTTTCTCCCAATACCCGTCTACCCCAGCATTGTCTTCCTTGAGAATTCTCCCAGAGACCGCTTCCCTACAATCCACTCTCTACGGAATAGTTGAAATCACATTTTAAGTATGATGATGACATCCCGCCTTTCTCCTTTTTAAATGCTTCCCGTGTCTCCTCATGAAGACCCACTCGCCCTGTTCAGGTCCTTGAAGCCCTTCAGTATCCACGCCAGCCTGTCCTCCCTGAGCCTGTTTCCTGATCTCCCTTCTCGATCGCTGGTTTGCCACCTGCGGAATTTCTTCCTGTCTAGGATGCACTCTCCTCGAGTGCAGGTTTCCTTGCATTCCAATTTTAGCCTAAATGTCACCTTCCTGGTGCTGGGTCCCGCTGCTTCCTGTCACACTGTTACTCTCAGTCTGCTGCTGTCTCTCATCCTCCAAGCATCAAACAGGATGTCTGCGCATCCTCCTCATCCGTTTCTATAGCAATGTTGAAATACAGTTAACAAATGTTTGTGGAAGGGTTTTTCTTGGTGTGCCATGTTTTATGAAAACTTATTTTAAAATTTAGCTCACAAAGCAACGGATTTCATTGTGGCATTTTGTAAGCATCTGTAATTATCTTCCTCCGTCCCTGCTCCCCGCCCCCTCCCATCTTCCTGGCTCCATTTTTCCATCCCAACAGCCCTCCCTTTTGTTTGATATCATGTGGATCCATTGCCTTCCTTCTTTTTACATCATGCCTCCCTCCTTAAGAACTCTTTGGCTTTCTGTATGGTTCTCTCTCTCTCTTTCTCTCTCTCTCTCTCTCATTTGATAAAGGGGTGAGAAGTAGTTTTCTGTGTTTATATGAGGACAAATATTTATAATGTAGTTAGGGATCATGCATGTTTAGTGAAGTACTGGTTGAAGGTTCACTTTCAAGAGCCAGGACTTTGGTAGCCCTGGGTAGTCAGCCACATTTCCAGTGCAAGGTGTAATTTCTCTCTTGTTGAGTAACCCTTATGTTCAATTAGATAACATTCAGTTACTGCCAAGATATGCATGTCATTACTGTTCCCTCCGGGTTTGCTTTCCCCTTCTGGAAGCTTGCATGGTGCCTTCTTGAGTCCTGAAAGCTAGTCCCCAGGGCAGAGGTTTGGGGGTCAGTTCCAGCTCAGAGGCCTCTGGGTCCAGTGTGAAGAGCATGTTATCTTCAGCAACAGGGGCTCGCCTTCTCCCTCTGGGAAGGAACCAGGACAATAGCAACATCTTGTAATATTTGGGGAGTCTTTTGGAAAATCCTGACCAACAACTCCAAAGAGGTCTTCTCATGCTTCGTGTTGGGGTTTTTGTTTGATGGTTTTTGACTCTGGGAGGGAGCATTGTCAGCTGAGATGGGGAAATTTCATATGAGCTATGTATGTATGTATGTATGTATGTATGTTTACATACAGACTTACATGATATATAGTTTCTAAAAATATTATGTAGGTAGTTAATGATATGATTAGTTTCCAGTGTTTTGAAACCTTCACACTGATTTCCACAGGGGCTGGGCTCATGCACATCTACCATCAGCGGTAAATAAGCTTTTCCTTCCCACAGCCTCAGAAGCCTTTGCTGGCCCTTGTTTCTTGGTGATGGCCACTTTTACTGGGATGACATGGAATCTCAAAGCAACTTTAATTTATATTTCTCTAATGTCTAAGGATGTGGAACATCTTTCAGACATTTACTGGGCCATTATATTTCTTCCTTTGAGAGCTGTCATTAAGTTCTTCAAGTGTAAGAAACAAGCACTTGGTTTCAACACATACTCACAAGGAGCTCATTTGCACACTACCCAGTCCATTTCCTATCTATTGTTCATGTCCCTGTGGACGTTCATGCTTTTAAAATACAACCTGAGTATATGTTTAGGCTTGTGGTATCTGACGATAGCCTCCTACCCAGGAGTTAAGCCTAAGTCTTGTTAGACCTTTATTCTCTGTTCTTTTAAGCATGCTCTTAAACTTGGTTCATGTTTGAGGGAAAAGGATCGATGCCGCATTTGTCGCCTGAGATGCAAGATTAGCACTAAACTCATGATTTCCAGAAAACGAAGTAACAAACGAAGTCGACTTGAAATGAATATCTGCTGGGAGTCTGTCCTATCCGATGCCACACGGAGCTTGCTCTTATGGTCACAGATATAATGAAAAGGGTGACAGCCTGCTCTGAAGCAATAATAAAGGAGTCAGCCTGAGACCAAGAGGCTAGAGCAGAGCCCAGGAGGTGTTTATTGGAGCCTCTGTCAATGCCATAAGCTAATCCCCCTTGAAAAGAGTGGCACGGGATCATTTCATTTCTTTTGGTGATGGAGATTTTTACGCTGCCTCTATGTATTTCTGAAGAGTGTATAGTTTGTGGTATCTTGACCTGAGAAACTTCTAAAAAAAACTTGCGGGGGAAAAAAAAAACCTGCTTGCTGGCATGGGCATGGGTGTTGGCCATCATGATAAATTTGATCGGTACAGGAACTCATCAATCATACTCTTAAATGATTACTGGTGATCATAAATATTTTTGATGGGCTGCCATCATGTTGACTGGCGGCTCCTACTTCCCAGTGTTGGTCGAGTACCATAAAGCATCCTAAATCCTTTACATGGACTCGAAGATAGTATTTGGGTTTGAAAAGGAGAGAGCCTCTAAATTGATTTCTTGAATAATATTTGGAGTCTATGAATATTTCACTTATACATTCTAACAAGAAGTGAATTCACTTGGTGGTTTGATTGGCATGATGTATGAGCCCCTTGCTTAACTATTGTAAGACCTATTCCGAGGAGGCAGGTGGAAGACAAGATAATTGCTCTCTGGGTACCAGCAGGGAAAACAGCTTAGCTTTGATATTTTTCAGCTTTTCAAAAGAGAGCAGAGGTGAGGCTATAAAAAGAATCCCGTCTTTCTTTCTCTAATCCACCCTACAACTTTGTTAGTGCCAGCCTGCCCTGCATGGCTGATTTGCTTAGTCAAGAGGCTGCATCACTGTAACTAAAGACGGGCCATGGAAGCAAAGGTCAGCTCCTGTGGAATGTCAATTATTTAAAAATTCTTGAAGGTGTTCTTTTTGGCTTTATTTGCTGCCTTTCATTTGAATCTGTGAGAACACACCTTGGAGTTTCTTGTATTATAAAACAGAAAGAAAGAAGAGCCTGGGAGATCGGCTCTGAAGTGCACTGCAGTTTATATTTTCCAAGTGAGGGAGATAAATAAGACTTGTGGAAGAGCAGTTGTGGGAGAGCAGCTAAGAAATTGAGTCATTATGGGATTATGGAACAGAGTTCACTAAATTAAAGATCTGAGACTAATAATCTTCCTTTTCATACGGATCTGAGGGAATGAAATAACACAATATAGTCAAGCTGCAATACATCATCTTGGTAATATAAAAATGAAAATCTAATCACACAGTCCGATGTTTTATTTGTTTTCTTCATTGACATGTGAGTATGTAAAGGACATCTAAACACTTCTTGAAAGTATCTTTTAAAAATTTAAGGACAGTAATGTTTTATCTGATATGTTTCTATTTAAATACGGTTAACAATTCCATGGGAGGAAGGGGTATATAGCCCTTTGTTTGAAAAAGGAATTTTGCTTTTCATTAATTCTTAGTAATCTTTTCTCCCGAAGAAACTGCTGTCCTAAGTGACATGGGTATGTGATGTTCTGGCACTTTCCAGATTGTATCTTTGCTAGTAATAGTAGCCATCGGTGTTACAAAGTGGCCTGGGTTGGTGACAGTGGATGTGTTCTATAACTTGTACGCAAGAAAAACTTGATCTCTTCTTTTATCATCTTGTGTGATAGATAATAAGGTGGATCATGACTTTAACTATTATTTTGGAGGTGAAATGCCCTATGTGCAGAACTTATAATTCTGAGTCTACCCCCGTTAATAACTAACACACTTGGATACCAAGGCCTGGAGAAATAGCTATTCAGAGTGCTTGCTGCTCTTGCAAATGCCCCAGTTCCATCTCCAACTTCCACATGGTGGCTCACAACTCTCTCTAACTATAGGCACACATGTACTGTATATACGTACATATGCAGGAACACACTCATGTATGTAAAGGAAGGGTAAATAAATCTTCTAAAATCGATTAAAAACACACAAATAGACAATCATAGGTTTTATCAGCACACAGGACTCTTGGTTAATCAAACTGCATGATTTTAAAATTTGACCGTGCTTGTCCATCCAGCCTCCTTATGATACAGAGACACACTCAGAATAGATACCAGAAGAATTTTGCCGTGTTGTTTTCTGGGCTGCACCTAGAGTCTGTTTGGCATTTCAGTCTTCATGGTGATCTCTCAAAGCTGGGTGTGATTTGGAGTTTTCACTTGTACATTTTTCAACATTGTTTTGGTATTTTCCTTATTAAAAATAGACAGGGATATGGGACCGAGTCTCTCTACCAAGGCCAGTGATTCTGCACTAAGCTTTGGCTTGTGGCAGGTGGCTGAATACTTAACGTTTAAAATCTGGAAATCCTTACTGCTTTTTACTCCTCACAGAAACGTTGCTGATATTTTGACTGCTCTTTGATGCTTGGATTCTTCCTGATTTTTGAGATGTTTCATCGTAATGAGCCCCTTTTAAAGAAAAGAACATACACAAGTTGTATATTGTACTCTGATTTCATGCGAAGCCTGAACTCATTGTGAAAACAGCTTGTAGACAGTGCTTGTACAGTGACTGAGTTTTGGAGCCAAGGTCCTCGGAGGGAAAAGAAGGCAGCATGAAGTTTGATCTTAAGGGAGCATAACGCTGAAGTACAGCAACGTTAGACACGGCGTTTACTTATGCATGCACAAAACTTCATACTGTTATGCAAAATAGTAAAAATTAATATTAATGATTTAGCAAAACAGACAAACGGAAATTGGATCTCTAGTTTATAAAATCACTAGAGTGCTCAGGTTTGAAGTTCTGTGTCGTGTTTCTACAATAAAAGTTCCTGGAAGATTTTGTGAATTAGAGGGAAGTCACATTCATTTGAAAGATGGAATTGGCCATCATTTTGTTATGGATTGGTTAATATCAAATGAACCAGTCTGTACTTTATTAGTTATTAGAAATACAATTTAGTCACATAAGTAATTTTTTATTCTAAAGTTATATTGTGTGTGCATATACACAAAGGGAATATTTAATATTATTAAATAGAAACATAGTTGCACTGTTAAATTTGCACATAGTTGCACTGTTACATTTATGGTTCCCCCTCCATGAGTTCTTCACCCCTCCCCCCTCTATTGCTTTTGAGAGAGTGCTCCCCTATCCACCCACCCACTCCCTTCACATCCCACTAGCATCTCCCATCCCCTGGGCATCAAATTTCTACAGGATTAAGCACATCTTTTCCCACTACAGCCAGACAAGGCAGTCCATGTACGCTCTTTGGTTGGTGGCGTAACCTCTGGGAGTCCTAAGGGGACCAGGTTAGTTGGTACTGTTATTCTTCCTATGGGGTTACAATCCCCTTCAGCTCCTTCAGTCCTTCCCTAAATTCTTTTTGGGACAGTGGGGGGGGGGAAGATTGTCACAAAACCCATCTCTCATTCTCAATTAAGAGCATTATACCATTACAAAGGAGGCTTCCCTGCCTATAACAGAAGGCAGCAGCTCGGACTTCCTCCTGGTTTCCGCAGCCCCTCTAGATCACAGACCTCAACATGGCTTCCGGTGGCAACAGGGACCACGGGGTTCCCAGCAGCAGAAGGACCATGGACATCAACAGGGCTCAGGCAGCAGCAGGGGTAGGATACCAGAGAGCTCCAGGAGGCTGCACACCTCTCATGGCCAGCCTGCCCTGCAGGCTCACCTGGCAAGACCTCCATGCTTACGCTTGTGGCCTCTGAGCTCTGTTCTCCCTAGCAGGGCAAGCAGAGGTGGCTCCCTCAGGCCCGGGGGGGGGGGGGGGTGGGGTGGGGTGGGTTTGGGGGGGTTACCAAAGAAAAAAAAGGGGGGGGGGGGGGGGGGGGGAAAGAACCCTTTTGGATGCCAGCACCATGAGGCAGCTCACTACCAGCTGCAACTTCAGAGGAGATCCACCTCTTCTGGTCTCCAAAGCCACAAACACATACAAATAAATAATAAATCTTTAAAAATAAAATCAAGTGTGCTGCTGGGTATGGTGTTACACAGCTAGTCCTTTGAGAAAAAGCAGAGAAAACAGCTGTGGAGTCTGAGGCAAGCCTATGCTTCATAGCAAATTTCAGGTAATCCTGAGCTACACTGTGAGAACTGACTCAAACAACAACAACAAACCAAACACATGTACTTACTGCTCTTGAAGAGGAACTGGACCTGGGTTTCATTCCCAGGACCTACATGGAGGCTCACAATACCTGCACTTCCAGTCCTGGGGACCTGACCTCTCTAAGCCCAAGGCACACATGCACATAAAATAAAAATCTAAAGAAAAAAAAACACACATGCATATATAAAGCAGGCATGTGGATCAAAAAAATGCTTCATGAATGGTTCATGAAATGCTTTACAAAATGCCACACATTACCTGACTATCTACTTTCAATAGCTTAGTTAATCTTTACAATAGCCTATGAAGTAGATACTATTACTTGTTCTATAGTTTAATCTGAAAACTGTAGATAGAATAATTAGTCAAAAATCACAGAGGTAGACCTTAGAGGATAAACTCAGTCTTGAACTTGCCTTTCACCTAGAGACAGGGTCTGTGGTTGTTTAACACAGCACAACAAGATAATATAGCATGTAATTCTCCTGTCTCCATCTCCCAACAGGAACACCAGGTTTACAGACTGGCAGCCAGCTTTATATGGACTCTGAGGATTTGAATTCTGGCCCTACCTCTCTAGCTCCATAATAACAACAATGAATTTCAATTATTTAACTCTTCCTTGAAATGAAATTTTTCCAGTGTCAGTAACTGCAGGAAGGTCTCAGGCTCTAAGCCAGCCTGGACTTCTGAAACCCTACCTTAAAAAGCAGGGAGTGACCAAGTGGGTATGCAGATGCAGAGGGGAGCCTGGAGCCATTGTCTCTGTGGCTAAGAAGATTTAGGATCGATTCCCAGTACCCATGTGGCAGCTCACAACTATTTGTAATTTCAGTTCCAGGAGAACTAATGCTCTCTTCTCAGCGCACAAATGTGGCACACAGATATACAGGCTGAACAACCATATACATAAAAATAACAATATAGGCTAGAAGTTCTTCTTTAAAAAAAGGGGGGGGGGCTGGAGAGATGGCTCAGTGGTTAAGAGCACTGACTGCTCTTCCGAGGGTCCTGAGTTCAAATCCCAGCAACCACATGGTGGCTNGCTGGGGGGTGGGGGTGGGGGTGGGGGTGGGGAAAGAACCAGCCCTATTGGATGACATGCTCCTTTGTTGCTGCTTCTCTTCCACCTGTGCCAAGGTGTCTCCCCTCTAAGCCTCTGTAGGTCTCAGGCTCTCCGGAGTGGCTTAGCACATGGGTCCCTGCAGCCACTGCCATCTTGAATCTCTCCTGTATTTCCTCTTAGTGCTGATGGAGAATGTTAATGAGGTAGCATGCTTGTTATCTCACAATTATCATTTATATCAACACAAACTTTTATTTATTTACACAGCATGGCAAGATAATTCTTTGTTGTTGTTGTTTTTGTTTTTTCCTATGTTCCAAAAGCTTAGGAAATACTTTCTCCTCACCATTAAGAATAATGTTCTCAGGTGTTAGGTAAGATGCTTAGAAAACTTGGAAAAGAACATGACTCCTGAACCCACATCCAGACTGAAACCTCCAGTCATTGTCAGTTACTCGATCTTAACAACAACAACAACAACAACAACAACACCCCAAACCAAACCAAAAACCTTGCTTTTGAGCCTCAGTCTCTAAAAAGGCCATGTCACACAATTATGCAGCTGCTGTAAACAAGCATGTTAGTTAATGTTGGTGCTGTCTCAGGATCAACGTGACAGCAGTGACAGCTCTTATCATTTTCTGGAAGGTACTTCTCCTTACTACTCATAAGCAGTAAATCACCCAGTGTGTTCTGTGTGTGAGTCTCTAGACACTTTCCACCAAACAACTGGCCCCCTTTATAATTAGAATAATTTCTCAGACCATGCCACCAACAACGAATTTTGCTCTTATACATTCTGATTATAGGAACTCTCCACATTGCACATTTTTATCAACCATGGCATGTGATGGATCAAAATCACTGATGTTTATCTGTATAGTAATAACTCACTGTGTAAATAGCACTGACTGAGCAAACAGACAAACAGGATTTAGTTCGTCGTGACTATGCACACCCCTCTGTTTCTGCAGCTGCCTCTCTGCCAAAGCCTGCTTTCTAATGCTGCACACGGAGTGTGGAGTGTGTGTCATTGCTATAGAAAGTTCCCAGGGGTGCTGACTAAATTAACTCAAACTGTAAATGGAGCTCAACTTCCGTTTTCTTGGGCAAACTTCAGCAGTTAAGTGTACAAGAATTGGATAGCAAGGTATGGCTCCCGAACTTATTTATAGCACAAAGTAGATATGTAAAATAAACAACTTCGATAATCATTAGTTTATATTAGCACCAGGAATAACAATTTTTTTTAATCATAAAGATTAGGAAAAGGTTTTCAACAGTAAGAAGTAATAACTGGCTTTGCCACTCTACCAATAGCTATCATGTATGAGAACATTAACATGTCTAAATAATACTCAGAAGGAACTGGCTTTCTAAAGCAAAGATGTAAATGTACTCAGAAATTATGGAGAACAGCTTTAAATTTGCCTTTTCAGGTTGAATTAGCAGAAAAGACTTGAATCACAAAAGCGAATTAACCCGAAGTGATAGAATACCTCCAGGTAAAATCTCAGGGAAAGAAATTAATGCATTGTTAATGCATTTTTGCATTTTAATACAGAAATTAACTTTCCCTTACTAAAATTTTTATAATAGAAAGCACATTTTTCTGTTGCACAATGGGAGCTGAATATTGTGCAGTTGGCAAAGTTACTGTTAGTTAGTTCTTTGTCTCAAAATATGTAGATTCTGGTACAGTTTGCCATCCTATATTTAAGAAGTTTATTTCCCGTCTTGAGACTATGAAATCACCCATATAACAGCATGTTAAGTGTAGTGATTATAGGAAGCCTCACATTTTGTGCTGTGGATGACCAAAGAGCCCAATGATAAGCTGGTTTCTTTCATGTTCTGGATCATTATCTGGTTTTAGCCAGGTCGACATGTTGACACTTAGCTTACCACCATGAAGCAACCAGGACTATGGGTTACTGGGACCTGTCCCCAACACCTCCAAACATCTACGCTCTAACTTGTAGGAGCTATGAATATTTTTTTCCTTAGCCAACGTGTGATCAAGTATAAGATCACTTAGATAGGAGATATTCCTGGTTGTCTAATCACAGGAGACTGTAAAAGTAAAATGACCCTTCTTGCCAGGTCAGAGCTGTAAGACAGAAGCAGGAAGTGTGAAGTGTGACAGGCTCCATCCTGCTGGCAGTGAGAGACAGAGAGGCTCCGAAGGGGGGGATACATGACCTTTAAAAGCAGGTGTTTAGCATTCAGCAAGCAAGAAAATAGATACCTCTGTTGTTGCCCTGAAAAGAACTTAGCTTTTATTTATTTATTTATTTAGACAACACACAGGAACAAAAGTCCCGTCCTTTTTCACCTGAAGCTGCAGGAAGGAGCATAGCATGCTGGGATACAATGACTTTAGCTTGGTGAGACTTTGCGATTTAATCTTGAGAATTATAGGCTAATGAATCAGAGTGGCTTTTAGCAATTATGTTTGGTACGGAACAACAGGGAAACTAATTCAGGTGGATTTACCTCCCTACATCACGTCAGATCAGGACAAAGGGGTGGAGATGTTGGATATGATTACAGACCATTTCAGGTTTTAGATCGGCAAAGTTTGCTTGGAAACCACACCACTCAATCCCTAATCTGCTGTCTACTTCGGGATCCTGAGGAAACTTTCAGGTTATACACTGTGACAGGGACTCTGCTTGTCACTGTGAACTTTGGCCTTTTCCACCATAGCCCTCATAAACTGGACTGGACTATATATAGATTTCTAGATTGCCTTGTCTTTTGGACTTACCTGGATCTAGGTAAGAAGAACTGGAGACCTAGGACTGAAGACTGAAGTTCTGTTGTTCAACTTTGCCTTCTGTTGCAGTGATTAAACACTGACCCAAAACAGCTGACTAAAGGGTTTATTTCTTTTTATATTTTACAGTCCATCACTAAGGGGAGCCAGGTTAGGAGCTTAGGGCAGAAATCTGGGGGCAGGAACTGAATATTCATTGGGGAATGCTGTTTATTTGTCTTGTTTCCTCTGGTCTGCTCAGTAACTTCTCTTATACATTACAGATCTACCTACCTAGGGATGGTACTGGCCACAGTGGGAAGGGCCCTCCTACTTCAATTGTAATCAGGGAATGTCTCAAGGCATGCCCACAAATCTGATTAGAGGCAATTCCTGTTGAGGGTATTCTAGATAGATCAAATTGATAATTTATACTAACTATAACAGTTGCCAAAATCCCTGTGAATCTGGAAGTGGATTCTTCCTTAAGTTTGCTCTAAAATGAGACAATTGTAAAGGAGGGCACCACACCTTGATCTTAGAACCCAGCTAGGGAGTGTCCAGACTGCTGACCCACAGAAACCGTGAAATCATGAATGTGCATGGTTTAACCTTTCTTTACATGAATATATGGTGCTACTGATGAAGGTTTGATCCAGTAAACTTCAGTACTGTTCAGTATCAGGCCCATGCTTTAATTAGTTCATAAGCAGACCAGATTCATTCCTTGAACTGTAGATTTTACTCCTGTGGGCTTTTGCTATTTGAATTTCTGGTGGCCTTGATGATGGACCCCAGCATCAGCTGCTACTATTCATTGTACACACACAGCTGTATCATTGGTACTGGGTTGAAGTCTATGTTTTTCCTGTTGTCTTAACTACCTGACCTTGTTTTTCCGAATAGCTATGGTCTCTTGTTTGTCTCCCAAGAAACACATACTAACATTTAACCTGAGCATAACATTTTCTGTGTGGCAAGAGCAAGTTTTAATTGATCACCAATATCATCCTATGTGTATCTCTCACTCATCCATCAGCTTTGAAGTTATTTCCATTTTATGGCTTATTGAATTTAGACCAAGTGTGAGGCCAAGGGGTTTCTAAGTGATAGAACTGGTACTTGAACTAGGGAATCTCACTCCATTGTGGTCTGCAACTTCCAAGCTTTCAAAAGAAAGAAAAATGTAAGGATTCACCTTGAGTTGTTTTCTAGCAAACTGAGTCTTTGACAAGTAAACTGTTGGCATTGTGGACACTTTGCTATATTTTATACTAAAATATTCTTTGGTAAATATTTTGGATTGGGTAGTTTTATGTAGCCAACAATACAAAATTTGCCTTTTATTTTTGAATTGATTTCTTCAGAAGCTAGTAAAATATTGATTTACTATATTAATATAGCAAGCTTATGTATTCTGTATGTTTGCGTCTCTGTCCAGGGGTCTTTTCAGCTTTCAGATGTGTAGAGGTAATCTATTAAAGTCACAAGGGCTGTTCTTGACAGCTTCCCTGATTAGACATGTATGTGCAGACAGCATTGTATGCTGACCAATAACTAACCAGAGAGTGATTATTGATGACAGTTATAGCCATGAAACCTGGAGAAGAGAAAATCAACAATTGGGGTGACTACACTGATTGCCTTTTTAAATATGCTTCCATGATTCTGAATTTGATGACTATGAATGAAATTAACTTTCATTTTCAGAAGTCTTTATAAGGTCCTCAGTCATTGGCTCACATTAGCTAGCATTTCAATCTTGAATCTTTGTAATGACTTATTTTATTGCTCAGTTTAGAATTCTCTACACAGTGAAAGGGTACTCTGTGCTTTTAACTCTTTCTCCCCATTTCACTCCTTAAATGAGCCAGTGCAAGTTCAACTTGGTTTTCAAAATGTCACAATGAAGTGTTTTCCATTGTCAGTGAAGGTCAGGCACTAGTATTCCCAAATAACACAGTAAAGAAACAACTGGTTTTGAATCTTTATACCCCTCTTGGGAAACAATAAATGACATTTCCTAGGTAGAGTAATTATTTTGACTGATAATAAAGATCACTGTAGAGAAGTTTTCGTCCAGCAACATGGCTGCTCTGCCAAGGGATCACATACAAAGATATGATGCGGCTGGAATGCAGACAAGCTTTGGATTACCGTACAATGTGGCTGGACTGTAATCAAGCCCTAGTGCACACCTTTAATCCCTAACAATGAAAGTAAGGTTAGTTTGTAGAAGGATGGAGCCAAGTTGGAAAGTAACACCTAATTGAAGGGCAGACAAAGTGACAAATCAGAGAAAGATTTGACAGAATGAGTTGTAGATAGGATATGCCCAATTCACACAAGAACGGCAGAGAACTTAACAGCAACCAGAGAGAAAAAAGGGTGGTGATGTGTTGCATTACCTGTGGTATGTGTGTGTGTTTATTGCAGTTTTACTGGGACAGTTTTATAAAAACATGTTGCAGAGAGAACGAATTAGCCACAGATGAAGATAGAATGAGCCAGAGAATGAGAAGGATCCAGAAGATTAGAGCTTATTTCTGAGATTAGTATGAGGGCAGGCAGAGCAACTTGGCGTGAATCTGAGAGAAGCTGGATTGAATCAGTCAGTTTGGAAGATTAGATTGTACCGTCTATTAGTTTCCAGGCCTAGGCCTAGGGGCAGTTAGAACAGAGAAAGAAATGTCCTAGACTCAGTTCATGCTGTGTATTCACACAGCTTGGGTATGGCTCTCATTTCGTTCCATCATTGGAAGAAATAAAAGTGACATTAATAGATTAGCATGACACTTAAATAGGTTTTCCTAAATCCTACTTCTGTACTTATATCCTGGGCCATACCTCAAAGTTAGAGAACAATTAGAATTTAGGTAGAGTAGCTTTAACCACTTTACTGCGATGAAGAGAACCAGTTTTCTACACGAGGAAACTATTTAGTGCTTACACACTGCCAGGTGATAGGAGGGCAAAGTACTGGTAACTGAGCAGAGAACTTTAGAACAAAATGTTTATGAGCGAAATGTCTAACTGTCGTTATGAGATAATGAGAACAGACATAAGGAGATAGTCTCAAAGTGAAAAGGTTTAAAAACCAGAGGAGACATTACTATATAGGAACCTATGATGATGCTTAAGTTAGCTTGCTTTATCATCTCTCTACTTATGTATCATCTATCTATCTATCTATCTATCTATCTATCTATCTATCTATCTGTAATCTAACTGCTATTTATCTATCATCTATGTATATCTGTCATCTATCTATCCATCCATCATCTATCAACTATCTCTGTCGTCTATATATCTACCTACCTATCTTCTATCTATCTATCTATCTATCTATCATCTATCTATCTATCATCTATCTATATTATTATCTATCTATCCATCCATCAACTCTCTTTTTTACCATCTATATATCTGCCTATGTATGTATGTATGTATGTATGTATGTATGTATGTATCTACCTACCTACCTACCTACCTATCATCTATCTATCTATCTATCTATCATCTATTCTCTCTCTCTCTCTCTCTCTCTCTCTCTCTCTCTCTCTCTCTCTCTCCCTCTCTCTCTTTTGTTTTGTAAGGAAATGAGACAGTCACACTCTGTAGTCAAAGCTGACCTTGAGTTCATGGTTCCATCAGGTTCAGCTACTTGAGTTTTGACAGTCTTTATAATTGGTCTGAGTGTGATGGTACACATCTTTAATCTTTAAAAAAATTTTTTTTATGCGCTCATGTCACTATTTTTTTAAAAAGATTTATTTATTTATTTTATGTCTATGTGTACACTGTCACTGTTTTCAGACACACCAGAAGAAGGCATTGATCCCCCTACAGATGGTTGTGAGTCACCATGTGGATGTTGGAAATTGAATTCAGGACTCCTGGAAGAGTAGCCAGTGATCTTATCTGCTCATCCATCTCTTCAGCCCCACATCTGTAATCTTGGCAACTTAAGCAGCTAATGCAGGGGGATTGCACATTTATAGCAAGTTTAGACTATGCAATTAGTTCAAGGAAACTGCCAGATTCTGTCCTAAAATAAAGATGAAAAGTGGTTGGGGTATATGTCAATAGCAGAGTTTTGCCTCCAGAATCTTGAGCACAGTTCTCAATACCAGGGGAGGAGTCTGGAAGAAAGGAAGAAATAGCTTGACACCTATGTCTGTTTGCCACCTGAGTCTTCAAGCATTACCTGTTTTTGTGTGTAAAGTTTTATTGGAATGTGACATGATTATTTGTTCATGATTGTTCACTATTACTTCTATATTACAAGGGCAAACTGAGAAATAAGTGCTCACAAGCACAAATACAGAGCATAAAATATCTAATATTTGGTCCCTGTGGGAAGTGTATACAGACAATTATTTTCAATTTTTTTTCTGATGGAATTATATGTGAATATAAACTGACGCACTTGGATATTGCAAGTTTGAAATGAAATCTTTTTAGAAGCCATAAAAATAATTGTTAAGTGATTTAACAACATGAAAAAGATATATTTAGGATCTAATTGTTGGTAAATTCATCTTTTATTGCTTTAATTCAACTATTTTAAGAACGGATTGCTTTTCTCTTGAATGAAATTGACTTTCATTTTTTTTTAATGGATGTCCAAGTCTCACCAATTGGATAAGCTGGTCACACACTCATGAAATTTAGAATCGAAACACAGTTTCAACATTTCTTCTTTCATTTGACATTACTTTGTTAGTGAGAATTGGTAGAGAGGAGTCTTTTCAGTTCGTGAAGGCTTTGGTTAGCGCTACACGTGGGCCTATCTGTTGGATAAGGTTTCAGTTGGTAGGTGTCTCAGTTGGTAGGTGTCTCAGTTGGTAGGTGTCTCAGTTGGTAGGTGTCTCAGACATTTGCTCTGTGATGGGAATGCTCCGCAGGCTGACCACCACTGGCAGTATAAAATGAAACTGTGACAGAGAAGTGTTTTGTTTAGCATATCCAGTTCATTTTAAGGGACTGTGTAGAGATGATTATCATTATCATCATCATTATTATTTGATTTCATTGTTTTTATGTGTATTTATGAGTGCCTGCATGTATGCCCATGTGCTACATGCATTCAGTGACCATGGAGGCCAGAGAAGCATATTAGATCTCCTCAGACTTAGGTTACAGCTAGTTGTGAGCTGCTATGTGGGTGCTGGAACTTCAACTGTGTCCTCTGGAAGAGCAGCCAGTGCTCTTAACTGCTGAGACATCCTTCCAGATCCTATTATTATTATTATCATTATTATATTTTAGTTTTTTTTCACATAGAGGCATGGCAATTGCTTCTATCTAGGTGGATCAGGAATTACAGAAGAGAGAGATGAATTCTGATATTCAGTGCCCTTTTCCCTTTTTACTGTTTAATTCAGTCTACACCGTGGGATAGCACATCCACAAACATCCTGGGTATGTCTTCCATTCTTAATCAAGCTATGCTGGAAATATCCTCACAGGTGAGAATCGTCTGTAAAGAATACTGGCCTAAATGTTTTGGTTTCACTTAGTACGTTTAACCCTTTACTGTAGCCACATACCAGACACTTCTAAGGGTAAAATTACGTTACAGTGCAGTGGCATTTTACATGTGGCCAATTCTATGTGTATGGCTTTGACGACTGCATGCTGGCACCTGTCACTACATTTCTATGTTTTCATGGACAGTGACAAGTATTCCCCACCTCACTCTGGCAGTCTAAGAATGTGAATTAAAATACCAAGAAATGAGAAATTAGACATTTAAAAAATGCTTCCATAGTTTCAAAATATTTTCTTCTGTTATTACTCTTATTGGAGGCTCACTTGAACTACCTCAGGGATGTATTCATCTAAATGCAAACCTTCCATGTGACCCTTCTCGAGGCCGTCTCCTTGGTGCTTTATAATGTCAGTACCCAGCATGGAGCAGGAGACACAGACCTAAGGGCTAAGTATGGGTAATGTGATTGTCATTTCTGACCATAAATGTAGATGTATGCTTCTAGCTCTGGATGAAGTTGGGGAATGGGAGGGAGAGTTTGGGCAAATCTCTACAGCTCACTGAGGTGAAGACCCAGAGAGTCAAGGACTGCTGAATGGGTAAATGGGGAAGTGGTAATTAGACACCGAGCTGTCAGAAAGCATGGGGATGGCATCATAGAGTAATAGCAATAGCCAGTTTAGGAAAGTAATTTAGCCACGGCACAGATGCTGTTAAGGTACACTTCCTTGGAGACAGTGAACATTTGGATCTGACAGTTTTGGCAGTTTGGAAATTTTGGAGATGGGAAGGTTCTTTGTGCTGGGTAGTTTTTATGTCAGTTTGACATAGCTAAAGTCAACTGAAAAGAGGAACCTTGGTTAAGAAAATGTATCCATAAAGATCAGGCTGTAGTCAAGCCTGTAGGACATTTTCTTAATTAGTGATCAGTGGGGAAGGGCCCAGCCCACTGTGGGTGGTGCCATTCCTGGGTTTGTGGTTCCTGGGTTCCATAAGGAAGCAGGGTGAGCAAGCCACGATGAGCAAGCCAGTAAGCAGCATCCCTCAATGGGCTCTGCATCCAGGCTCCTACCCTATTTGAGTTCCTGTCCTGACTTCTTTTGAAGATCATTATGACAAACAGCAATGTGGAAGTGTTAAGACAAATGTTTACCTCCCCAAGTTGCTTTGGTCATGGGGTTTCATTGAAACAATAGAAACTCTAACTCTAAGACAATCATTCTCCATATGGATGAAAAGATAATTCAGAGTAGGTGTGTGCTGGGAGAGGCTCAGTCACCAGCTCTCTAAAACTGGCCAGAACTAGAACACAGTTATATTGTGTGTCAGTTTCTGTATGTGAACCCTCCAACCATAGTTAATGGAAATGACTGGCCTTCTAGAACTGTACAGAGTTGGGAAGGAATGAGCTAAATTTTAAATATATTCCAAGAGCCAGCATGGACCAGCAAGAGCCAGCTGGGGCCAGCATAGGCCAGCATGAGCCAGCATAGGCCAGCATGAGCCAGCATGAGCCAGCAAGAGCCAGCACGAACCAGTCTTCCACAGCTGGTTGGTTGGAAGCAACTTCAGTTCTCTGTTACCAGAAACTCCATGGTGGTGTTTCCTCTTGTCAGCTGATGAGTGTTGTGTGAGCGCTGGCCTTTCACATTCAGAAGGGTGTGGAATTGTGTAAAATATGTAATCAGGTTTTCATCCCTTTTATTTTTTGACACTTTGGCAAGAGAGGCAGCTATACTAACAGAAAAGAGATCTCAAAGTTCTTTCTCTGAAAGAGTGAAATCCCAAGACATCTGTTTCTTAAAATCCCAAGAACCAGACCGCATTGGAAATGTGTCCATTGTACCCCAGAGGGCTGACGGTGCAATCGCCCTTGGCCTGGTTTTCCACTCGTGACTCTGCGTACTTCCTGAGATCAATAGTTAAATATGTTATTCACCTTGAATACCACAGGAGAAGCGTGCAGGATTTCTGAAGCCATTTCTCTCAGAGCCAGCAGGTGACTCCTCTGCACTAGGTAGGCAGGTTGTCTTCATGTTTCTATTTCCTGGTAGTGGTCCTCCATCTTTTCATGCTGCTAGTGTCATCAATAAGCATAATCTATACATTCTGTAACACACACACACACACACACACACACGAAATGATTTCATATCGAAAATCTGCCCTTGTAGCCTTAGAATTTTTCTGTGTGTCCTCCAAGATTATTTACTGTTTTTTTTTAAATCCCTCCAGATGATATAAGAACATCCTTTCATAAGATATAAGAAAGATGCATTTTTTTTTTTCCTTCTGTGTTTTCCTATACTGAGCAGTTTGGCTTCTGTGCCTGTTTTCAGCTGAGAATTTAAAGACAATTTATTTGATGTTGGCTTACTCTTTATATGTGTTGTACTCTCTTCTCAGTGTTGTATCCTCATACACCTTACCCAAACTCATGGACTCCGCTGCTCCCTTCTGTTCCTTCTACTCTGCCCTCACCTGTGCTAGGCCCTTCTTGCCCGAATGTTTGCTGCTATCTGACTCTCTCTGCAGTGAGCAGTTACGCTTCTCATGTGTGTTACATCAGGACACACTACCACAAATGAAAATATTTTGGGGCAAGGTGACGTGTGCCTGTCTCATTGGCATGTTTGGTGTCAATAATTTGGTGCCTCTTCTAGACTCTTATTTCTGTAGGGACAGGATCCTAATATACAGCTACATCCACGCTGGCCTGAAACCCAGGCTGGCTTCAGACTTACCATTTTCTTGCTTCTGCTTTCCAAGTGCCGGGCTTGCAGACAGGTGTAGCACAGTGTCTCATTTTTCTTTTATTCAGGGTTTGGAGGATTGTCACAGAGCAGGGACCCAGGATACTGTTAGCACTTTACTGGTAGCTTACCCAGTGAATCCACACCTATCTCCTTGGAAGGCATATTGCCATAGCAACTCAGGCAATTCCCAGGGTGGGGGTGGGGGCTGAGTCTCCTGCAGTAAAACTTATCCAAGCATTCTTCCATATGCCTCTCCTTGAGAATAAGTATAAAGGCAACTTTCTCCATCTTGTTCTGTCTACCAACAGTCTATTGGTAGCATGAGTAGCATGCATGCCTTGTCTGTCTCTTAACTTGCTCCGCCTGCTCATCTCTTGTCTATTGTTTGCAGTAACACATCGCTCTCATTGGCCTGTGTATGCCCAGTGTGCGCAGTATACCCCACCTTGGGCTTAAATACTGACATTTCCTACATAACAACTCAGGCACAGTAACATTTATTCCATAGGCTGCACAAAACCAGTTTCTCTTCCATTTATTAACTCTCTGTAACTTGCATACTTAGTTTACTCAGACCACGGCTTATAACGATGCCATTGGATTAACGGGAACAAAAGAAATAATGAAATGATACAGCAGAGACATCACAGGTCAAAGGCTGAGAAGGAGCTAAAGGCAAGGGCTGGGAAAGGAGACATTCAGGAATGTTGGAGACAGTGAGGTAAAACGCCCAGCGAGGGTTTGAATCTCCAGCATAGCATGAGTGGTGAGAGTCTCTCATATCTTCATCTAGCGAACGTTTCATGCACATACTTGAGAGATGACCAAGAAGACAGTCTCTAAGCTTTTTAAGACACTGTCACATAAAAGTAGGAGGTGGGGGAGGGGCAGACCTCATCCAAATGTGTCACATGCACTTACGGACTCGGCAAAGAATTAAGCAATGTTACTTGTAAGGATTAATGGGGAAGGTTAGTTCCAGAGCCTACCTTTTGTAACATATACCTGGTCTTTAAAGCAGGGACATATGTGTTTGTGGTTTGCATTTCTCTTGGGACACCTGGGACCTGGGAAGGGGGGGGGGTCTTATCTGAGAGTTTTCAGACAAAAACCAATCCCACCTTTTCTAGTTTGATTTCTACTTCCGCACACCCTGGCATTCCAGGGAATTTAGGAGGAAGTGATTCTTGAAGGCACCTATACTGGAAAAGAACAGATGAGTTTTGCTATATTTTTTAAAAGCTCTCTCAGATTGTAGAAAAGACAGGTACTTTACATTTATGAATGGGTATACCTGAAGGAAAGAGAATGATTTATTAACCATCATGCTAAACTATGTTTTCCTCTTTAGCAAGTACTTATAAAAACTCCAGCTAAAAATGTTTAAGATGTACATGTAGAATTAAGTTAATAAGCCTTAATAGCATTCTGTGATCAAATAAACCACACACGTAATCAAATTTATTGCCCATTATTTCTGAGGCTGTTTGCTTCTCTTGATGCATATCGGTAGTGGTAATAAATTTATATAGAGACTTATCATATAAAATAATACTTGCAGCATGATCTAATTTAATCGTTGCAATGATCCTGGGACAGAAGATGCCCTGATAAAGTAAGAAAAATTGAGGTCTAGGAAGGTTATAAATTTCCAAATATCATGTAGTTTATCAGCAGAGGTCCTAAAATCCATGCTGACTGTGTCTGGCCGTTCCATTTTTGTTGAGTTGTTCCTTGTTTCGTAGATCTTATTACTACTGGACAAATATCAGGGCTGATTAAAATCTCTTGGTTAGTGTACACTCATATTTCTTAATTAGCCAGTGTACTGGTTGATATCTCCGTTCTTGACCTAATTATTATAATTGTTGTTCCTCTTTCCTAACCCTAACATCTTTATTTCCCTGGGTACCTTTTCTTTGTGTGTTAAAGAATAAAACTTAAATTTATCATTAAGAAGTGTCAGGGATTTTATAGCTAATGTGTTGAGGTAGTAGCATCCTCTAATGGATGAAACAACAGGCTGTGAGGTAACCTTTGGACAGAGACAAATCTTTGATAGTCCTGGTACTGATCATCGTCTTTGTTTACTTACCGAGGCCAAGCTAATTCAAATAAAGTATGTCAAATATCAATTTTAAGCACAATAATACCTTAGATCTGCACAGCACGCCATATTGGCGACGTCTTTGTTTAATAGTTGCATAAGGATTGCCTTATGTTGAATCTACTTTGTCTGAGTAGGGACAATCAAACTAAGGGCTCTCTTAACTTCATTTAAAATATTTTTACCAGTGTGATAACAATACACCAGTGTCCAGAAAAAAACACGTTTAAATGAGAACATCTTTTCTTTTTCTTTCTTTTTTTTTTCCGCCTCACCCACTTGAGGTGATTTATAACCCATACTAAATTAAGTTCTGCATATCTTTTTGTGTAGTCAGTTGAGAGTGAAGACTTCAGAGTTTTAGCCTTTATAGTATATGTTTTTTTTCTCTTTAATCTTTGTTTCTGATCAGTGAGCCAAGAGCTTCCTAATTGGATAGCAATAAATCAATGTGGGGACTGACTTATCTTGACTCATTTTTCTAGCTCTGATATATAACAAACATGGAAGCAGGTTGAATTCGGGGGTCAAATACTATCAGAAGCACACTTAAATCATCTGGACCTTGTCTTAGTGTCTAAAGAGCAAATTGCAGAATTATTGCTTTTTGAATCTGTCATTAGAGCCCACAGCTGCTCTGACCTTTGTGCTGCAGGGTAATCCAGGGCACCTCATTTCTCTAGCCGGTTTTCTGTCTCTCTGATTTAGTCATCCATCTCCCCTCACATTTCTGTCGGTCCACAGTTTTCATTTTTCAGCTCTCTGCTGGCTGTCAGCTCTCTTGGTCTGGTCCTTCTGAGGACAACCAGTTGGGCTCTCTCTTTTCTGTGTTGGTGCCTTGTATGTCGTGCTGGTTTGGGAACCTCCTTGCATCTGTTCATCTGCTATGTACGTTATATATGTGTTGTAAAGGACAAGGGTTCCCTCACAACGGATAGACATTGTAATTGGATGTATTCTGTGTGGAGGAGAGGAAAACAGAGAAATGTCATTTGGATTTTCCACACATAGTATCTCTCAATTTTACAAGCAGAATCATTTCAAACAGCCCCAGGTTAGCACTTGGGACTTTTGCATTACGTTTGTATTTTCTAATAAATGATATGACAGGTGGGTGCAAAGCTTAATTTCCAAAGAATAAAATCTTGAGCCATAATATATTTTGTTAATTTTTGAATATTTTTGGCTTAAAAAAATCCAAAACCTGTGCAGCTTTGCTTTGCAAAAAAGAACACGTGGCCTTGTTTTAATTGAGGCATTTGTCTGGGGAATTTTTTTTTTTTTTTGCATACCATATGATGGATTCCAGACTTGCCTATGAAAAGTTACTCATAGGAGAGCATGAAACTTTCAAAAGGAAAGTATTTGTGAGGTTACAACCCAAAGCCTATAGTAGTTGATGGATAACTAATACAGATAGTTAGCAGGTTAAGAGACCCGGTGAGTCCAAGCAGGAACAGCAAAGCAGTTAAAAAAAAAAATTAAAAATGAACAGGGCAATTGGAGCATGGATGAAATCAATTTACTTATATTTCCATGGAATTATAGTCTTGTTCCATATGTTGGGTGATTTTCTTATGTCAGTGCTGAGGGTCTGTGTCTCAGATTTCTGTCTGTAGAGCCAGTTAGGTTTGACCACTTGGGCCCCCATTACTGAGTTCAGCGGTTGTACATTCTGTTTTTCCTTCTGAAAAGGAGAGACCTATAATATCCAGGACCTAAAATGCCAGACACAATCATTTTCAAAAGTCGGAGGAACACACACACACACACACACACACACACACACACACATAATTTGAGAAGCAGAAGTTGACCTGACCTGACCATCTCATGCCTTATTTTTTTTTTCTCTCATGGTTGGGAAACTTCAGGGAGATTGAGGACTCACCTCTTCTCTCCATTCTACCTGGAAGAGATTCTGAGCTCAGCTGGTCAAGACAAAGAGTTACAGTCTTTTAAAAACCTAATTGGTCCCCACTTTGTTTGGCATGTAGAGAAAAAGAGCCTAAGAGAAATTCTTGATTTATCAACATGTAAGAAGTATAAAGGAGCACCAGATAAAACTGCAGAGAGGTCCGAGCTGGAAGTTGCTCATTGCCTTTATAGTTACCGATGCTTTGCTCTGCTGGCCTGTGTTCCCAGTAGTCTGCACTGTATAAAGCAGCCCCCTTGTTGGGGAGGCTCCTCCCAGTTGTGGGCAATGTGTGTGTTCAGTCAAGTTCCAGCTTCAAACCCTGGAACTCTTTGTTGCCTTTCAGGAGTCTCCTTTTCCAGACTCAGATTCCTTCTGGCCAGGTTCCTCTTTTCCACTTCTTTTGTAACGAGGTCTTTTGCTACATTATGTGCAAATGATAGCAGCTTTAAGATACTAAAACTCCTAGCCTATTATCAGGTAAGAGTTTTAAGAAAATTTGGACAGTATATTATCAGATTATATGAGGGCTAGAGAAGGTTTTTGCATTTGGGTTTTCCTGGTACTTCAGGAGAAAAAAATATATAATTCCTTAGCAGCGTGTGGCTGGATTCCTTCTAAGAAGGAGCACGCAGAACCTTAGGACCATTCTGCTAATGGATTCTGGAAACTTTTGTATCTGAGAGTGTGCAATTCAAGGATGAAAAGAAGGCTTGACCATCCTGTAAAATTACTATGAGCTTCATAAGTAATTAATAAGATTTAAAAAAAAAATCTATTTAGGACAGTGGTTCTAAACCTTTGGGCCATGATCCCTTTGTCAAACCTCTATCTCCAAAAACTACAAGTCGTAACAGAAGCAAAAGTGCAGTAATGAAGTAGCAACAACACGTTTTATGGTTGGGGTCACCACAGTAAGAAGAGCTGTGTAAAAGAGTTGCACATTAGGAATGTTGAGAACCACTGGCCTAGGATGATTGTATTTTCCTTCACTAGTTAGAGCTAGTCCTATGGGAATTTTTCACTGTTCCCTTTGTCTTCTTTTTCAGAGTAGTCAACTGTTGACACATCCTTTCTTTAATTCAATGCCAGAAAAGTTTTATAAAATTTTTTATCATAGGTATGTAGGGTTTTATGGATTGGCTACATGATGGAAATATCACATGCTCTATTAAGACATTGTCTTTTCCTTGGAGAAACTTCTTTTAAGGTAGTTGGTGCAAGATGTATTTCCAAAATCACCAGGAGCAAACCAAAGAACATTTCGTTAAGTAAAATGTAAAGATATATAATTAATACTTGAGATTAATTTAAATTCAATGCTAATATTATTAACCCATCTGAAATAAAGCAGGCTTTAATACATATGGTGACACACAATTAATTAAAATTTGCATACTTAATATTCCTATTTTAGGAACAGAAAGGAGGGCTCTAGTCTGTCTCAATTCCCTTCAAATATAAAGCAGCTGCCACAGTGGTTGCAGCTCTCTTGGAGACGTCCCATCAGGATAATTTAAAAAGCATTAATATGTGGTATTAAACAATATAGATAAATTAAGATATGCTATGTCCTTATGTTTTGAAAATAAGCATTTATAGAATGCTGTATCTTTTTTTCCCTTAAAAAAATTTCTAGCTACATTGAAATCCTTTTTTCAGTTTAAGGCTGTGTGGAAAAGTTGCTTTAAGATGAAATAGGATAATCTTTAAAAAAAAAAAAATCTCCCAGGTCCTGCGAGGAGTCCTTATTAAATCATAAAGCCTAATTTACTTTTAATTCTAGTGAGAAAACACGATGTTAATAAAAATACTTAAATTTCATAGTGCAATGCCCCATATGGCTCGTGTCTCAGGTTGATTTCCTCCCATTGATAAGGAAAGAAATGGAAGAGTATATGAGTCCAATCGTGGACTCCAACTTCTGCCTTGAGATTTCCTGACACAGGACCAGTTACATTTGGTCACCTGTCACAAAAGCCATTTTACTAACATTGTGAGAAGATTATTTTATTTGGGCAAACCCAAACTTACTGTAAGTACTGCTGCTCCATGCACATAGTAAACCTCTTCTGTCTATTTCTGCACAGTCATAGAGGTATCGTTTCATAACTCTATTTTCAGTACTGTGGTGATTTGAATTCGTATAACTCCATAAGCTCATGTTTGTGGATGATTGGTCCCTAGTTGGTGAAACCGTTTTGGAAGAATGGAGAGGTGTGGTCTTATTGGAGGAGGTGTGCCATTAGGTGGGCTTTGAGGCCCATCCCAGAAGCCCATCCCAGTGTCTCCCTCTCTCTGCCTCCTACTTGTCACACAGATATAAGTTCTCAGCTACTGCTCCAACACCATGCCTGTGGCCATGTCCTCTGTTGCGATGCCCTGTCATGAACTCTAACCCTCTGGAACTTCAAGCCTGCCAATGAGATCTTTCTTGTATAAGTTGCTTTGGTCGTGATGTCTCTTCACAGCAGTGGAAAAGTAACTGAGACAAATACCTACCTCATTTTGGTAATTGCTTCACAGAGTTCAAAGAGTCACATATGAAGCAGTTAGTGTATTCTACAAAGAATATGAACTTTGGGCACAACAAATATGAGTTTGAATATATATAATACATATATTTAAACATACTTAATATTCTGAATTTTGTACCTTCATATTTGAATTTGATGTTTGAATACATACATTCATATATATACTCACATACCTAATATTTTGTATTTTCTAAATTGTAAAAGTAGATAAATTGTCTTCTATATGGTCTTACAGGCAATAAGATAGGAACTAATAAAATCAATAATAATGTTAGTTCATTTATAATTTTAGGTAAATATTTATTCTTTTCTTAGCTTCAGTTTCTTATTTAAACAATGCAAATATGATCTGTCTTACCTGATTCTTTTGAGGATAAAGGATAAAACCCTTTTTAGTGATAAAATCCTATTTGCATATGAGGCTTGACTTTAATTTTTTCCTACTAACATCTCAGAAGAGTCAACTCAAATAATAATAAAAATATTTTAAGATTTCCTGATCTCGTGGCCAGTTAGCATTGATCTGTTCATTTTAGATTGAAAATACTTGATGAAGATATTTCTGTGAAGTTTTTACATATCCCATTTAAACCTAAATTCAGTTAGAGTTATCCCTGCTTTGGTTTTGTGGTACAGAACACCTCAATCCCCTTTGCTGGGACCTTTCTTTGTTCCTCTCATAGCATGTTTGCTTCTTAGAGATGCTGTAACAAATTACCCCATACTGGCTTTATGGTATAGGGTAGATGTTGGGGAAGATGTCCACACAGCAATTCTTTCCCCGAACTCTCTAGGATCATCCCTTTTTTTGGTCTCCTCCACCCTCTAACACTATTTGTAATTGTTTGGTCTCTAGCTGGGAGCTGTCTTCTCTTCGTACACCATCATATTGTCCTGGATCAAGAAAAGCCATCTGGAGGCCCAGAGTCATATGTCTGTGTATCCTGGAGAGTTTTAGAAATTCAACTGGTTGAGCCTATCCATACCTTAGTGCATCAGAATTCCAAGGGTGGGACTCATATGACACATACTTGTTTTTCTCTCCAGACATGACGGGGCCACTTCAGGTCACTTGGTGAGAGTGATGAGCCTTATGAGTTGGTGGTGTAAGTGTCTATGTCTTAGGCATGTGTAAGCATCAGGTAGAAGGGCCACCTCTTCTAACATCTTCCTGGATAGAGTAGAGAGAAGCAGCCCCAGGCATACTCTGGGCAAAGGCAGCATTGATGATGTGGCAATGTACCGTGACTTTCATCTCGGTTGCCTTTAAAAGGCCTTTTCTAAGCTCCATTTGGCAACTCATCTCTTTCAAAATTGCTTAATGCTTTTCCCTCAACCATCGCTCTCTACCTTACACACTCTTGTCCAGAGTGATTCAGAGCTCAGCGAGAGGTGATGTCGGCTGATTTGTTTGAGGAAATGTTTTGCACATCAGTCTCTTATTATTCTCTCCGGGAGGATGGGGGCGACGTCAGTGATGGTGATTTATTAAGAATGAAGCACCTATTCTGGTAGCCTTGCTCTGCAGTCTCCATGGAGTCCTCTGTAAGTAGGAAAACACCTGACTTTTTTTTTTTTTGGACAGATTAGGAATAAATGCAATGAGAGCTGACAAAGTTAGGAAGATTTTCAACACGTAAGTGTACTAGAGATGCAGCGTGGGTGCCATTACCAACCAATGGATGTCTCCTAACCTGCAAATCATAATTCCAGTTCTTTTCTTGCTCAGGATTTTCTGCACATTGGTGTGTGGCCCAGGAAATTGTTTTGTGAAGGTCACTTATGGCAAAGACATAAACTGTCCTTCTGTTTTTGAAATGTGGACATGCTCGGAGATGGATGCTGTGTGAAGGAATTCAGTGATGAGCAGTCAGCTCAGCAAAAGGGATGGAGGAGGGAGAAGGCCTGGTGAGAGGGTAGGGAGTTATCTAATTTCTTTCTGAGAAATTTATGTCTGTCATATATAGCATGGCTTAGTTTCATTTCTTTTCAAAATTGGGACATAAAATGCAGTCATGGTAGAAAAGATAGGTGGGAGAAACATAATTTCTTGGGACCTGGTATGTAAAAGCATGAAATTCTGAGGGGACAAGTAAATATCTTGGCATTTAATTTCTCCCCTTCCTTTGCCTATGCCTAGGAGTTAAAAGTTTTCTGAGACAGGGTCTCATTTATTAGCCTAGGCTAGTCTCATAGTCCAGGCTAGTCTCAAAGTCATAGCAATTCTTCTGTCTCACCAACCAGCCATGTACTTGGAATGGATATAAATAAAAGTAATGATTTATACTGGGGTTTCTGGGGAGATTTCTAAATTTAAATTTCTAAATCTAAAAATTTTCAAAAGTCTAATACACAGAGATAAAGAACAAAACATGGGTACCAAGTATATTGGGGTAGAAGGTAGGAAAAAATGGGGAGCTGTTGGTCATATGCAAAGTACTAGATACAATTATTATAGTCCAAGAAATTGGATCATAAATGTGAGCCATTTTGCTCCACTTTTTAAAAAAACTGCTATTGCATATGTTAAGGTTTATCATATATATATATATATATGTCTCATATAATATGTAGTATGTAATATCTAATAAATATATAATATATAAATAAAATATAATATAATGTCTCTCTATATAATTATATATGTATAACTTATATAGACATATATAATTCATATGTGATTCATCCTTCATTCCATATTATTTTTGTAGTAAAACAGGAAAACATGATTTTCAGTAAAGATTCTGAATATAGTATTCATTAACTATTAATATTAAAAAACTATTAACTACATAGTTTTCCTGTTTTTCATTATCTCTTTAGACCTGCTCATCCTCTGTATCTGATACTTTATGTACTTGGTATCCATGTTTTATTCCTTATCTCTGTGTATTAGACTTCTGAAAAATTTTAGATTTTACATATAAGGAAATTCATGTTCTACAAAAAATTTTCTTACATGCAGCTGGCAAGAATGCTGATTTGATATTCACATATGTAGACATATTCATTTATTGATCTGATATTTATTATTTGTGGTTTCATTGGATCTGAGACATGAAAGTAAAGAAGACACATTTTATTCCCCCCCCCCCAGAGTTTTCAGTGTAGTGGAGGAGTCAGTCTAATAATTTGGGGAAAATAGTTGAGGTTATTACTTTTATTTATGTCTATGCCAAATAGGTAGTGAATTATAGAGGTAATTACTCCTCTAGTCTATGAAGTGGTTTTTCTCAAATGTTGTGTATATCATAGTTAGGTATTCAAGTTCTCTTGTGGGGTTTTGTATAACATAGTAGTGGTCTGTATAAAACAGTGGTGGTCTGTGTAACATAGAGGTGATCTGTGTAACATAGTGGTGGTCTGAGTAACATAGCGGTGGTCTGTGTAACATAGTGGTGGTCTGTGTAACATAGTGGTGGTCTGTGTAACATAGTGGTGGTCTGTATATCAGAGTGGTGGTCTGTGTAACATCGTGGTGGTTTATGTAACATAGAGGTGGTTTGTTGTCTTAGTCAGGGTTTCTATTCCTGTACAAACATCATGACCAAGAAGCAAGTTGGGGAGGAAAGGGTTTATTTAGCTTACACTTCCATACTGCTGTTCATCACCAAAAGAAGTCAGGACTCGAACTCAAGCAGGGCAGGAAGCAGGAGCTGATGCAGAGGCCATGGAGGGATGTAACTTACTGCTTGCTTCCACTGGCTTGCTCAGCTTGCTTTCTTATAGAACCCAAGACTACCAGCCCAGAGATGGTACCACCCATAAGGGGCCCTCTCCTTCGATCACTAATTGAAAAAATGGCTTACAGCTGGATCTCATGGAGTCACTTCTCCAAATGAAGCTCCTTTCTCTGTGATAACTCCAGCCTGTGTTAAGTTGACACACAAAACCAGCCAGTACATCTGTGTAACATAGAGGTGGTCTATGTATCATCGTGGTGGTCTGTGTAACATAGTCATGGTCTGTGTAACATAGTGGTGGTCTGTATATCAGAGTGGAGGTCTGTGTAACATAGTGGTGTCTGGGTAACATAGTGGTGATCTGTATATCAGAGTGGTGGTCTGTGTAACATAGTGGTGTCTGGGTAACATGGTGGTGGTCTTCCTCTATCTTGGCACATTGTACTCTATCATCCTGTAGTGAAGGTTCAGGCATATGTGTTTGTAAAAGGCATTGCAGATGATTCTGACTTATCCAGGTTCATGAGCTTCTGCTGTGCATGCCTAGGAGAGGAGATGCCCTGTGACTGGATTAATGAGGAGTTTGCTGGAGCTTGGAGCCAGAACTTAAGTGAGAACAGTTTAAGGACAGCACTGCTGTCGGAGTAGCCTGGCTCATGGGTCAGGGGGACTCCTTTGGTGCTGTGTTTCCATTCAGCCTGCTTAGGGACACAGAATCTTGTTTCTTGGTTTAAATGAAGCTTATCCTGAGCAGATGGGCAATAGTTTGTGAGCACAGATGGGGAAGGAACAGGGAGTGCACTGGCAGAGCCCACACATGGAAGTGAGCATGAGAGGAAGAGACTGACTCCAGAGGCAAAGGCACGGAGAGAACACTCACTCACCTGGCCATTGCAGAAAATACCCCTTCTCCACGGTTTCCAAACCAGGTTGTACATAGCAAGCCATGATCTCATTCACATTTACTGTATCTGTTGACATTAAGTTGAATGGCAAATACCTTCTTAGTATTCGTTAAGATTAAATTTCCAAAGAATAATAAAACACTGTTTAATAAAATGTTTTAAAAAAGCTAGTAACCTTAGTCATTCTGATTGGT
This sequence comes from Mus pahari, assembly GCF_900095145.1. Lineage (NCBI taxonomy): Eukaryota > Metazoa > Chordata > Mammalia > Rodentia > Muridae > Mus > Mus pahari. The sequence goes on along the minus strand of NC_034598.1, from coordinate 53,457,180 downwards.
GTGAGGTGGAATCTCAGGGTTGTTTTGATTTGCATTTCTCTGATAACTAAGGATGTTGAACATTTCTTTAGGTGTTTCTCAGCCATTCGATATTCTTCATACTATACTTTGTTTAGCTCTGTACCCCATTTTTAAAATAGGGTTATTTGATTCTCTGGAGTCTAACTTCTTGAGTTCTTTGTATGTATTGGATATTAGCCCTCTAGTGGATGTAGGATTGGTGAATATCTTTTCCCAATTTGTTGGTTGCCATTTTGTCCTATTGACAGTGTCCTTTGCCTTACAGAAGCTTTGCAGTTTTATGAGGTTTCATTTGTCAAATCTTGATCTTAGAGCATAAGCCATTGGTGTTCCGTTTCGGAAAGTTTCCCCTGTGCCCATGTGTCTGAGGCTCTTCCCCACTCTCTCCTCTATTAGTTTCAATGTCTGGTTTTATGTAAAGGAAAACTCAGGTGACAGCAGATATTGGCAAGAATGTGGAGAAAGAGGAACACTGCTTCATTGTTGGTGGGATTGCAAGCAGGTACAACCACTCTGGAAATCAGTTTGGTGGTTCCTCAGAAAATTGGACATAGTGTTGCCTGAGGACCCAGCTATACCACTCCTGGGCATATACCCAAAAGATTCTCTCATATATAACAATGACACATGCTCCACTATGTTCATAGCAGCCTTATGTACAATAGCCAGGAGCTGGAAAGAACCCAGATGTCCTTCAACAGAGGAATGAATATAGAAATTATGGTACATTTACACAGTGGAGTACTACTCAGCTATTAAAAACAATGAATTCATGAAATTCTTAGGCAAGTGGATGGAATTAGAAAATATCATCCTGAGTGAGGTAACCCAATCACAAAAGAACACACATAGTATGTACTCACTGATAAGTGGAGATTAGCCCAAAAGCTTGGAGTAACCAAGATACAATTCACAGACCACATGAAGCTCAAGAAGAAGGAAGACCAAAGTGTGGGTGCTTTGGTCCTTCTTAGAAGGGGGAACAAAATACTCACGGGAGCAAATATGGAGACAGAGTGTGGAGCAGAGACTGAAAGAAAAGGCCGTCCAGAGTCTGCCCCACCTGAGGATTTATCCCATATATAGTCACCAGATGTAGACACTATTTTGGATGCTAAGAAGTGCTTGCTGACAGGAGCCTGATATAGCTGTCTCCTGAGAGGCTCTGCCAGAGCCTGACAAATACAGAGGTGGATGCTTGCAGCCAGCCATTGAACTGAGCACAGGGTCCCCAATGGAGGAGTTAGAGAAAGGACTGAAGGAAGTGAAGGGGTTTGTAGCCCCATAGGAGGAATAACAATATCCACCAAACAGACTGCCCAGAGCTCCCAGGGACTAAACCACCAACCAATGAGTACACATGGAGGGACTCATGGCTCCAGCTGCATATGTAGCAGAGGATGGCCTTGTTGGGCATAAATGGGAGGAGAGGCCCTTCATCCTGTGAAGGGTCGATGCTCCAGTGTAGGGGAATTCGTGGATAGAGAGGCAGGAGTGGGTTGATGGGTTGGGGAACACCCTCATAGAAGCAGGAGGAGGGAGGATGGGATAGGGGGTTTCTGGGGTGGAGGGAACCAGGAAAGGGGATAACATTTGAAATGTAAATAAAAAAATATCCAATAAAAATATTTCTAAAATATAGCTAGTAATGCATTGGGACTGGAACGTAAGGAATCCTACTTCAGGAGAGGAGTGTTTTTTGTGAGGATTAGAGGGAACAGGTTCACAGAAGTTGACTGCAATGCTCATCCAGAAAAAGTCCCAAGTAAGCATAAGACTTTTAATAAGAAAACATTACTGCTGTGGTGTCTAACTTTTTCATTTTCTGCATTGGGTATTTGGTGTGATTTTGATATCTAATTTTTCAGCTTTGTGTTATATCTTCAACAAGCTCAAATAGACTCCTTTTCGTACATATTTTGCACTTTACTAATCTTCGTGTGTAACTTATCCCCCATGGATTTCTTGGCATTTCTATTGGAATTCTCATATTTTCATAAGTACATTTCTTTTAGCAAATACCATTGGCTTATATAGTGAACACATCTTCAGCAAAGATTCCTGCAGCGTAGCTTTAGATAAATGAGTGGATAGTATGTGAGTACATGGGTGGAGGCTAGTGCACAATCCATCATGGAAGCTTACCTTCTTCAGAATGTAGAGGCTGTTGACCCACTGACCTGCTCTCTCTTCTGTTACCTTGGAGAGCTTCCATATCTCAGGCAGTTATAGAACTTCACCTTTGCTCATTGATATCCTCTTGCCCTAGCCAAAATGAAAATTACCCTCTTTCTTAAAAGTGTTCAAGTACTTGTCATATAATATTCTTGCTGGGTTCAATGGTCATTTATTAATATTAACCATAAACTCTATTCTTGTGGTGGATATATATGTATGTGTATATATGTGTGTATGTGTGTGTATATGTGTGTCTGTGAGAGAATATATGTATATGTATGTATGTGTGTGGGAATATTGAAATATGTGTGTTTGTTTGTATATGTGTATGAGAGAGTATATGTGTATGTGTATATGTGTGAGAACATATGTATATGTGTGTATGTGTGTATGTATGTATATGTATTGTAAGAGAATATATGTACATGTGTATGTGTGTGAGAGTATATGTGTATGTGTGTATGTGAGAGTATATGTTTATGTATGTATGTATATATGTATGTGTATAAGTGTGGTGTATGTATATGTATGTGTGTGGTATGTATATATGTGTGTATATATGTATATGTGTGAGAGAATATATGTATATGTGTGTATGTGTGTATATGAAAGTATATTTATATGTGTGTATATGTATGAAAGTATATGTATATATGTGTATGTATGTATGAATGGTGTAGAGTGTGTATATGTGTTTAAGAATATATGTGTATGTATGTATATGTATATATGAGAGTATATGTATATGTGTGTATGTGTATATGGTATGGTATGTATTTATGTATGTGTATATGAGTATATGTATATGTGCAAGAGTATATGTGTATAAGAGTATATGTGTATATGTATATGTGTGTGTATGTATGTGTTACATATGTATGGTATATGCTCTCATGAATTTATGTGCACATTTATTCACTGGGACCCAAAGAAGGATATTGGGTTTGTGCTCTATCAATCCCTATTTTATCTCTTTTACACAGGGTCTCTCACTGAACGTGGAAATAAGCTGGTGACCAGCAAGCCCCAGCATCTCTGTCCAGTGACTGTTACAGGAGCATAGGACCATGCTGCCCATCAGTTTTATGTGGACACTGGGACTGAACTGGTACCTGTGCTTGTGCAGCGAGGGCTCTTCCCCACTGAGCTGTCTCTTCAGCTTGCAATGAGTATCTATTCAATGAATGATCACCAAGTAAGAATATGTTTGCTAGTCATTTAAAGAGCTAGACCGCTTGGAGATGACCTCTTTCCTTCATTTCTACAAAGGATTCATATTCAAACCAGTTTCTGGTTTTAATAATAAATAATTTTATATAGTAGTTATAGACAAAGTGGAATATATCATGGTGTGTAGTTGTGTTGGGAAACAGAGACGGTCACTCACAGCTTCTTTATTGTTTCCCTGATACCTCAACTATAACTATTTTTCTACTTACTTTTTGTAGTGTTTGATTATTAAAAGTTAATGAGAATTATTTTTCATATTAACAGAAATGATTAAAAAATGTAAATTGTACTGATGTGGTACGAGATTTTTGAGCTTATCATTTAATTCTCCAAACTATAATTTTTCAAGTTTAATGATGCTAACATAACATACACCTATTATTGACTATGCAAAAATTCATGAGAAATTAAACAGAAGATTTATGATGCAATTTGGAGAAGAAAATAAGGGATCATATTGTGAGCCAAACATCCTGCTTGGCTCCTGTATAATATATACTCAGTCAAAGACAGTTAGCATAATTAGGCAGCCTACACAAAGCAGAGGTGTTCATCCTTTAGATTTTTCAAATGGCAAATAGACCGAATATCCTTATTAAATTGATTAATCTATTTATTGGCCAAAACACATCAGAATGAGCATTACAGTCGAAGAGAGTAAAAATAAAACTTGAATTACAGGCCACTGTGAATGAGTTTGCTTTCACCGAGCGTACCGACCCACTGGCCCTTACTGTGGGAGGCATAGCTAATAAACACTTGTCTCCCGTTCATTCATCTAATTAGTTTGAGCAGGCGGTGCCTGAACTACATCCCTGTCTTGCTTAGTGTGGGGGGCTAGCCAGGGGATGGGGGTTGGCTTAAAGTAAAGAGGTTGGATGCTTGACACTGCTTGGTAATAATAATAAAAAAACCCATATAGTCCGTTTTTAGGTGTCCTTTCAGAACCAAAATGTATCAAATTGCTGTTTATAGTGTTAAGCAACCATAATAGCTGGTTGTGTGTTAACTGGGTGTAATGGCCTGTGTGCTTAAGAACTGTCTAGTGCAGCCTTTTATTTGTCTTGAGTGTAGTGTGTTATTACTTATTCTGTGAATGGATCAGACACAATCACATGAAATTGCCTACAGTTATCTGATTTTGCTGTATAAACCTTACTTTTTCATACAGTTCAATATAAATCTAAAGCCTTTATCTAATCCTCTATAGAAATAAGTTCTAATTAATAATGAGAAAAACTTGAAATGGTACTATTGGTACATTCTTTGCTAGTTTTTTAGCACTAGCAATTATGTGTGGCTAGAAAATCAGGCAGTACTGTTGATGCTGGATTCTCTTTCTCTGCCCAGGTACTGGTTCTCAATGAGAAACAAGTTTTCAGCACAAAGAAGCGAAATCTTTGTCATTAGGTCAGATGTAGTAAAAATGTGTCAAATTATAAAGAGCAAATCTCTTTCCTAGGGGATTATTTCATCTTCATGGTCTATAATGAAAGAACGCCATTTGGAGTCCCTAAGTTTTGACCTTAGGGTGTGGCATCATGGCCTTAACCCACAGAGGTTTTACTCTCCAGGTACACAGAAATGAATGTGTGCCCAAAGACTCTATGGTGTGGGCAGGCATATGCTGAAGTTTTATATGGAGACGCAGGGAGAAAGTGGTGTTTCTGCCAAAGGGTGCTGTATCTCACAATAATTTCAGTGTTTGAAGATCAAGAACAGCTTGATCTCTGCTACACCAGGCAGACTGAAGTAACTGCCCAGGTGCCTTCTGACATGTCTGTAAGGAGGGTGGTGATATATGTCTGCATCTTCTTGCAAGGAAGATTCTTAGCAGGGAGAGAAAACTTTCAAGTTTGAATCATAATTTTTTATTTATTTTCTAAATCTCCCATGAGTACACTAATGACAATTTTAATACAATCCGTGATGAAATGGGAGTTCTCATCGGGGCTGAAGACATTCCCTATGACGGTGTTGCTTCCTGATTTTGAGCTTTGGAGACAGTAGTCCCTCTAAATATACTCATATCTGTTATGACTACTGATCCAGAGGAGTGAATGAAATGTTCGATGCTTGTACATATCAGCAGCTTCAAGCCGGTTTGCTGCTTCCCAGGGTTAAGAAGAGGACCGCTACGTTTTATCAATGCATGAAGAAGACTTTTCATATAACTTCTGGACAAAAAAATCCCTATTGTTATTATAGAATTTAAATAATTTTAAGAAGTGAGACAGATATTCACCTGTCGCTCTCGTGCTAGAGCTTCCCAAGGGCATGAACATTTCACATTGGATACCACTAGGAAGAACGCTAAAATTATTACTAACACAAGAAACGGTTCTCATTCTTCTTCATGTTTTCAAGAGTTTCTGATGCGTGAACCTCTTGGATTAAGCTCTTAGGCTCTTACAGGTCAATTTGCCAGGGCGTATTACTGAAGCTCAGCAGAGAATTGTTTGGTAGGAGGCCTTTTTGCCATCCTCTTTCCAAAACTTTATCTCACCATGGCTATATCCTCCTGAATTATATTTTTATAATTATTTTGTTGCTAAAATTACCAGCATAGATGTTTATAATCCATCCCTTACCATTGACCCCTTGGATTTGGACTCACTGTAAGTTGAATATTTATTGTGTTGTTGGTTGGTATGGTGCCAGCAGCCACTGCTTTAGAAGTGCACTTTGCAGCCAAATCATTGGACCAATGCTAGTCATGTTACTGGCAATATTTTCATCTATTTCCTGATACTGGAAGGCAAGAAGAACATAAGTTAAAAATCACCTCATAAAGATGATTAACATTTTGTTTCTTCACAATATTTCACACAATATTCTCATTTTTATTAGACTGAAAAAAATCCAAATTACCTTGGAGACTTCAATTCATGACTAATAAATGTTAACAACAAAACTAAGGTAGGTCATCATGAATAATCAAATTGTTCCCCAAATTGCATAAAGTATGCATCATCAGAGGTGCCATCATTTTGGTACATGGAGATGTTTGTGTTTTTTGTTGAAAAGGAGACACGTGTGATATAGTTAAATCTTATATTGTTGTTCTTCATGTTCTTAATGTGCATATGTATGGATGGGTTGGTCGGTAATTTTTTTTTTTTTTTTTTATAATTTTGAGGGGGCTTACCAGGTCTTCTAGGTAGTAAGATACTTCAGATTCCTGTACATTGGGTCCTTAATATAAACTTTGCAACTTTGGCACCCTGTGTCCTAAAACAGAGAAGATACAGTTCGAGTGCCATTGGCTTGGAGCTTTGAGTATTGTGTGGACGGCTGCCATTCTATATGACATGTAAAAATGGAACGATAAGAGGGTGTATGAAGACTGTGTGTTGAGATAAATTGTGAGTAATCTTGTAGTTCTACTTGTATGGCTATGGGCAAAGAGGCCATCCCTGTAAGGCTGTAAAGGTGGTCAGCACTCCTGACCTGCTCAAAGTCAGTTTCATCTTTACCATGACCTATGGGTTTATTGGGACAAATTTCATAATGTTATTAATCTTAAATTGACCATGGAAAGAACTCCTAGCCTCCCTTATCATTACACTGACAATGTTTGGTAGTCTGATATTGAAATCTCTCTGTATACTCTGTATACAGTCTCTGTGTACCCATAACTCCTCAACTCCTAAAAACTCACTGCTTATACTTTCTGGAGTTCCTGGCCATCATAAGAAAACAAATCTATAGTTTCAGGCTTTCTTCTGATATTCTTCCACTTTCTCTCTTGAACAACTGTTCTTGCTCGCAGTTGCTTGGCATCAGGTATCTGTTTTCTCCCTGAAACTGCTACGCATTCCACCACTAGGCGTAGAGATGCTCTTGTTCCTATGAAGGCAGCTGTCTTCACAGTGGTTTTCACGTGTTCACCCTGCCCCCACCCTTTGCCTTAGTCTGAAACTATCTCACTCTACCAACCCTTGAATCTCTTGACTTCCTCTCTCATAGCTTCCTCTTACGACTCGCCTTGACCTCCTCTTTTACCCCTGTCCTAGCTCTCAGTGACCTCAGTGTTTTGTAGATGGTCCTTTCCTCATGACTCACTTCCTCAGACTCTTCTTGATCTTATTTTCTAACTACAGCCAACCCCTCTTGCTCTCATGCCAGGGCTTTGTCATTACCAGTGGTCTCCATTTCAGATGTCCCAATTGCCACCATTTTTGGCCCCCAGGAACTATAGTGGTCCTTTGGCTGTATCCACGCCTTTCCTCCTTATCACCAGGCTGTGAAGGAAAGTCTCGTAAATAGTGATGCCCTTTTTATTGCTACACACCAAGAGAATATGTTGAAGGGGCAAACGTGGGAAGACCAAAAGGCAGTAGAAATGAGTGTCGAGGGTTCTTCCTGTACATTACAATGTAGCCTTGTATCTTGTTGAATTATGACTGGTGACCTCATGGAAGATCGGGCTGTGATTGCCCTTTAGGTGAGATGTCAGAGAACCCTTAATAGAAGGTAAGTGCATCCATCTCTGGAAAGAGTGGCCTGTTAATGCTGAGACTCTTCTTCCAGGTGTGGCAGCGGTATAGCTCTGTTCATCCCTATTCTCTAGAAACATCTGTAGAGTACACGAGGGAGTATGGCAGGAGAATCAGCCAAGGGAGACAAACATGGATAGAGGCATACTTTATATAGAGTCCTCTTTTTGTGTGGCTGTGATCATGAGTTCTGGCCCCAAGCCTTCCCTGCTGATAGCGCCATTGTCCTAGACAGGATTTTGACCTATTTTTAATGAATGTGGGAATGCACAATTATGGAATGATTTTCTCTAACCCTCGCCTGCATATTTTGGCTTTTAGAAAAAGAGCATCTAATTCCACCAATAGAGAGAAATGTTCTCTTCCATCATTTGACAGTTACTTTCTCAAAGGAATTTAATCCTTTAGGTGTAACGCATAGCTTTCAGCTCTGCAGGTAGAAGGCATGCTAATTACCAGCTGCACAGCTTTAGATGAGGTTGCTGACATCTCAAAAATATAACTCCTTTATTTGTAAAACAGTTATAACAGTACCGTTTTACCATATTAGTGATGAAATAGCAACTATGTGGGTGATCCTGTCCAGCGCATGAGTCATGTACTACAGTGGTCCTCCATAATTAGCGGTTTTCTTTCTTTATGTCAGTTAAGGCAACTGAAGTCCTGATCCTGCTGCACGTTGCCCTTACAGGTTAGAAATCCTGAGTATGTAAGATAGTTTCTGTGACATGAGCCAGATCAAAACAGAACAAAAGGGTTGTTTAAGACCAACTCGTGACATTTAAAAGATACTCTAATTTAAAATTTAAAATAATAAACATGGAGAGATTATTTTTCACCTTCAAAATTTAACACGTTATTTAATCTTTTTTTTTAAAATTAATCATTTTATTTGTTTACATTTCAAATGTTGTCCCCTTCCCGGTCTCCCCTCCATGAACTTCCCACTCTCTCCTCCTCCCCTTCTAAGAGGGTGCTTTCCTACCCACCCACCTACTCCTGCCTCACCCCTCTAGCATCCCCCTTCTCTGGGGCATCAACCCCCCACAGGACCAAGTGCCTCCCCTCCCACTGCTGCCAGATGAGGCCATCCTCTGCTACATATGTAGTGGGAGTCATGAACCTGCCCTTGTATAATCTTCGGTTGGTGGTTTAGATCCTGGAAGCTCTGTGTGGTCTGGTTAGTTGATGTTGTTGTTCTTCCTATGGGGTTGCAATCCCCTTCAACTTCTTCAGCCCTTCCCCCAAGTCTTCCATTGGGGTCCCTGGGCTCAGTCCAATGGTTGCCCCGAGTATCTGCATCTGTCTTAGTCAGGTGGTAGCAGAGCGCCTCTCAGAGGACAGCCATAGTTAACTTGAAAATAATGCTTACCTCCGTGTTTCCTCATGTAGATCTAATAACAATACATTGAACATAAGGCTTATAAATGAAAGCATGCTTTGGTAGCTTGCTGGCAGAATGCGGTTAATAAACGGTAGACACCTTTGTGTCAGCAGGAAGGAGGGACTTGCGGCTGCCCAGTTAATGCAAGGTAGCTTGGACCTTCTTTATCCTTTGGGGTAGTGGTCCTGGCTGTTGTAGCAGATGTCCCTTTTCCTGATTAATAAACAAAGTTGATTTTCCTCACATTTGTTCTTGGCTCCTACCTCACAACAGGTGGCCAGTCAGGCTGCAGTCGACTCTGCAACTGCTGGCTGTCAGGAGCTTTGAGAGCCTTCTGTTAGGATTAAAGCACAGTTTAGAGGAAACTTGGGGTAATTAGCCGAGTTTCTACAGTTTGCGCAAACTTACTTGTGAGCTAAGATAGAGTCTGGTGACTCTGAATATACTTTTTTTTTTCCCCCTTCTGTGTTAACATGCTTGGTTGCAGTGGACCAGATTCAGCAACATAACAAGCATTTACTGGTGGGTAGCTAAGCATTATTCCACATGTGTCTGTAGTTTTCCACGATCTACTGGCTCTTGCATAGATATGGTGTGGAGGGTAAGGAAAGTAAAGAGGATGGGGCTTTATATGAAGGAGTCGATGAATTGTTTCTGGTTTAGTTCATGGTAGACAGACTAGCTCATTGAGTACGGCTCAGCTTGACCAAGCCGAAACCCAGAATGAATCCAGAGAAGGCAATATGCCCATTTGCTTCAAAAAACCTGACATCCTACTGAGTTCAAGGAACCTTAACTCTTATAACCACTGTCTTTCTTCACCATAAAGGTGGTCTTCTGGGACTTGAGTGCCACCTGCCCCTGAAGCCTGCCATCCCAGCAGGGGATTCAGAATAACCTTCCAAATCAGAGAAGGCTCACAGGACTGTGGCACAGGGACAGAGGCTAAGCTGGAGACTATAAGCTCAGGAATTCTCAGCCTGGGTCATCTCAGGGATACCCCTGCTCCTGTGGGCTGGTGGTGGAGCAGCCGTGAGCATGTCCCTGAGTTCTACAGAGACTGGGGTTACAAGCTCTGCTATATCTCTCCTTGCCACTGGCAAACGTGTAAATTATGAAACCCTTGTAGTCGTGGGGTTGTCCATCTCCAAGAAGAAAATTGCATTTGCTACATATAGGTCTTAAAACACAAAAATACACCTTGAACAGGAGCTGTCATATGGCAAAGTGTCATCCATGCATCTCTCTCTCTCTCTCTCTCTCTCTCTCTCTCTCTCTCTCTCTCTCTCTCTCGTACGTATGTACATATATAAAACAAAATTTGATGTCTGTAATATAGCCCAACAGTAATTTTCTAGGCAAAGGAAACAATCATTATGTTGTTTTGGGATACTTGTATGAAAATGACATACAGATATAAAAATAATTATTCATAACCACAGCACAAAACTACCATGAATATTTTCTTACTTTGCTTGTTGTAATAAATTTTACTCTTTAAAAGTTTTAATTTAGGGCTAGAGAGAGAGCTCAGCAGTTAAGAGTACTGGCTGCTCAGTCAGGAGGAATGGAGTTTCGATTCCAGCATCCGTGTGGGGTTGCTGGGATCCAAATGCCCTACACTCTATCTCCAAGGGATGCAACAGTCTTTTCTGACCTCCTCCTCTACCCACATACACTTTGCCATATGCTCTGTAGACACACAGACAGACAGACAGACAGACACACACACACACACACACACACACACATAGAGTTAAATATCGATAAAATAATTTTTTAAAAATTAAATTTATACAACTTTTCCTCAAAATAATTTGGTTTTTTTCTAGTATCTTCCCTCTACTACCTTAGTGCTCTGTGATCAGTACTCCAGTTTAGTAATTATTTAATTTTTCAATTGGTTCTTTAGTTTATTATTTATTAATTTATTATTTGTTTGATCATAAATGTTATCCTTGTAGCCTCTTTCTGATTTCTAGGGTCATGACAAAGAGCAACATGCTGTATGTTGATTCTTTATCTGTTCATCACACAAATACAACTTGAAACGGTAACATCTATGCAAATCCTTCCTTCAGCCTAGGAATTTTTCATTTACATATTTTAAATTAGCCTGCTTTCAGTTCAATGATTTTGTTTAATCTTATAAATATGTGGCAGATGCTCTTTAGCTAAATTTAAACATTAGGAATAATTATTATCAAAGTAGTGCCCTGTATAGACCATTCTGTGAACCATAGGAGAGTCATTATTCAAAAAAGAGAAGGAATTTCTTGTGGAAAAAAAAAAAACATGTCTTTGAGCTATAGATTTTGAAAAGAAAGACCCCAAAATTATTATGAAATCAAATAAGCTGGAACTATAATTTCCAGCTGTGTTCTGATGTACCTCGTGCTGTTTGATACTGCTACATAAATGAAGCCATCATGGTCAAGCATTTAAATGCAAATTTATAGTTCTAAATGTTCCTCTTTGTTGGCACTGCTCTGTTTAAGCCTGGAATCCCCATGGGATTTATCACAATTTTGAGTAGCCTTTGAAATGGAAACTTTTGATGGAAACAGAAGACAGAGATGGTGTAATTCAGGAAACTCAAGAAACATAGACTCTTTTCCCAGATCCCAGAAACCAAAGCAAAGCCGGGCAGAAATGATCCTTCTCTTCCTGGTGGCAGGAATCAGAGGTCTCTGTAGGACCAGCCAGGAAGTATAAGACCTGAAAGGTCAAGTTGGGCAGGAACTGGAGAGAGTCAGACCAATAAGTGTATCGCCTATCCTACTGATAAGGGATGTTTTCCCAAGAGGTTCGAAAGTCACGTGAGCAAGAAGCGAGCCCATTTCTTGCGGGTTACCTTACAGTAACTTTTCCGGAGGGAGGACTGGTACAGGGCAGTAGGGCAGGTCCTGAAGTTTTCTGTAGCTTGCCGTCTTTCCTTGTCTGCATCCGTATATCTGGTCAGGTAAGCCCCTGAAACAGGGCGACCAGAGCAAATCACGTCAATGAGATCACACCAAGAAAATCACATCAATGGGACACTTGGCAACCCCTTCTCTCATAAATGTTTTCTCAGAGGCATAGCAAAAGAAATGGGTGAATGTTAAGTAATTCTTTACATGGTTAATATTAACATTCATCTGAAAGGACAACTGGAAACATTTTCTGAATTGTTATGCTTTTGGGAATTTGAGAAGCTTCTTGGGCTATTCCGACTTAAGGAACCTCACTCAGCGGATACCTGTACTGACTGGTATACGTGAGGTACAGGAAACCAAACAGGGTTAGTTGTTTTCTCTATTAATATGTGTCAAGAGCCAACTGAGAATCTCAGGCAGAAGAATTCATTTCTTGGTTTTTTATCTATTACTCATATTTGCAAAGGTTTTTTTGTTGTTATTGTTTTTAACATAACTTGCTTCTAGGGGAAAAGCTATAGATTTGAACTGTAAGTTGGAACACCAGTCTGTGCAAAGCAAAGCTAGAAAATCAAGCTGGACTTGTTATAACTTCCTACCATAAAACATTTTCTTTTGTTGTTGTTAAATGCTTTAAAAGTGTGATGCTCACTCTTTCACACAAAGCATAATGCAAAACAAATTAAAAACGAGTTTAAAACAATAATGGTCCAAATGAAAAGCAGCAATAAAGGTTTTACAAAATTCTACATGTTCTGCTTGGGTACGCACGACATACTTTATGGTGAAACGGTTTCCTGCCACCCTGACAGGAGGCTGTCTGTCTATTAGTTTGTCTTTATGCAGAAATCAGAATGGTTTCTGGTGTGGGATGTTTGCTTCATTAAGTTGCAGAATGAAAGCCTCCAGAGGCTGTGCTCTAATCAAGCAGTAGCCACCTTGAGAACTATCATAGCATCATTTTAGAAGAAGAATTATACTTGGTGGCACATGTATCTCTGCCTAGGCAACCATTTTTTGTAGCTCCAGGGCCATTCATTTTGTACATTCATTTTGTCAGGATTCTTATGCTGTGTTTTGAGGGTGATTATACTGTATACATTAAACCTTTGTAGGAAACCAAGAAACACGAATCCTGAGATTATGAGGCTACTTACTGACCACCCTAGGGAAACAGAGGATGAGGGAGAAGAGGGAGGGGGCGATCTGCATTCTGCAGAAAGTGCATCTGCGTGGGCAGTTTGTAGGACAAACTCTGACAGCCTTTTCAAGCAATGAGAGAACTGATAATTGGAAAACTTGCCATTAAGTTAGACAAGGAAAGCACATGTTAGAACGAACCAAAGTGTCTGAAGTCTCACCTTCTCACTTAAAATCTATCTAGCTCTTCTATAAATTTTTGTAAAGTAGCTACTAAAGTAGGTTGTTTCCCTTGTGGCAATAAAGATGGTGGTCATGCAGGATGCAGAAAATAATTGAGAAGTAAGTGCATGTGAGAAGGTATTCTCTATATCTATTATTTAAAATGTGTGTGTATGCTTGTGTTTAAACCATTTCATGTATGTGTGCAATGTATTGTGATTACTCTCATCTCATACCTTCTTCTACCACTACCAGCCCTTCTTACAGATCTCTTCTTGCCTATCTTCCTATCTTTCTGCTTTGTTTTGTAACCCACTAAGTTTAACCATTGGTTAGGAGTTACCCACTGGTGTCTGGTAAGATCACCAATGGATATGCAAATGAAGGCAATGACTGCCCTCTGCGAGAATGTAGTAGCCAGAATTCAGCAGAAGGGATGGCGTCCCACAAGACTCTCCCGGCTGTGGTTGAAGGTCGATAGGTCCAGTCTTGCAGTGCCCTATCCTGGTAGCAGTAGCTGCTGTGAGATAAGACTAGAGAAGGCTGTGCCACGTCTCAGCACATCCTGATCTTTTCCTCTTTCCGTGTGGCAGATGAAGTTCAGATCGCAAGGAATGATCGCCATTGTAAAGCTTGAGTGCATTGAAAAATGCAGATGTGCTCTGACATTCCTCCTCCAGGTTTTATTTCCCCCAGCAAATCTCAAAAAACAAAACAAAACAAAGCAAAACAACAACAACAACAACAACAATAAAACCAAAAAATTTTACTGGTATGCAAAATTTAGAGAACAGTCTAGATATACTATAGAGTGTTCTGGTTAAACATTATGTTTTCTAACTTACGACCCGTAAGCCTTGCTTTGGTTTCCCTATGCTGTATGGGCTTTGATCCAATAAAATGGCAATTCACATGTCTGTCATGCAATTTTATCTATTTCCCCAGTACACTCTGAACCTATAAACACAGTACCTCCTCTTCTACATACACAAAAGCTATGTAACTACTAAACTTAGATCTTAACTTAAAAAAAAAAAAACCAAAAAAACCAAAACCCCCAAGCCCCCAAACAAACAAACAAACAAACAAAACCCCAAGCTTCTTTAGAAGGAGCAGCTTGTTTACTGAACTTTTTATAATAGAAATCAAGCCACATGTTAAAGTTATGCTACTACCATTCCATCTATTCAACTAGGAACAGAAAAACAAAATATAAAATTTGGGATACAAGAAATGTATTTATCCAGAAAAAGTCTAAATCCAATCATGTTTATATGTACCTGGGTGAACAAGAATTACTATCACAAGTTATATAAATAAGGACAGAATGAGTTGACTTCACAACATCCCCTTTCAAGTACCTGTCAGGATGTACCGCTCAGTGTGTGTCTGCAATTGTTACTATTTTATTGCAAGGGAGGAAACGGGTGAGAGGGTGGGTACCTCATCAGAACACAGATTAGTTCTTCCTGGGCCAAATATGTATCCAACTGTCGTGTTTCCTGTTTCACAGAAGGGTCATGACATGCAATCAGATATATTTCAGCCAGTATAACTAAAAATATATAACCAAGAGTGACACAGGCATTCCTAAAAGCCAACCATTTCCCGTTGTCGTTAAAGTGAAATGGAGGGTTTCAGGATGATATACCTCTGATGCTTACCTAACTCCATTACAGAAGCCACTCCTCACGCTCTTTCCCCTCCGTTCATTGTGCTTCCTGCAGCACTGTGAGATTGTTTGCAGCCTGTACTTAATATACTGAGTTATGTGGGTCGAGTTCCTAGAGCAGGTCCACAATTAGACCTTGTTTTGTCTCCTGAATGTTAAGACACAGAAATTCTGTTTCAGCTGTAGCTCCTTAAATAGGCTTTGCAAACCGTGTTGACTTTGTTGCAGTGGCTGGGAATCTGACTTATTTTATTTTTGAGGTAGAGTTTTATACTCTAGGCCAGGATCTGCCCAATTCTCATGAGAAGAGAGGAAAGGAGGCTACCTCAGAGAGCAGTGCAGGGAGGGAAGGAGGGAAGGAAGGAAGGAGGCAGTTTTACTGGAACATTTGTACAGAGACAGACTGAATAGAGAGAAGAAGCCAGATGCAGGTGAAGACAGAATGAGCCAGAAGATTGGAACAGATTGCCAAAGTTAGTATGAGGCCAAGCAGAGCAATTCACCCAGGACAGGCTGAGAGAGAAAAGCCGATCGAAACAGTCACCTTGGAGAAGAGTTTGAGTCAGAACAGCTGAGTTGAACCAGCCAGAGATCAGAAAGGCAGGGGTGATCTTATTCACAATAAATCTCAGAGGCTGATAACATTCTAGGCCCAGACAAGACTAGGTTAGCAGATAGCGGCAATACACCTCTAAGACAACAATTACATCAGGAAAATAAAAGTTTTATATTCTTTATATTCTCTCTCTCTCTCTCTCTCTCTCTCTCTCTCTCTCTCTCTCTCTTTCTTTCTCTCTCTCTCAGTGAATTAACCAGTATCATTTGTGTGACTGTGGGTTTAGGATTATCTGCAGGAGGCTGCTGGGCTCCTCAGTGGTTACACAGCTGAAGGTAATGGCGGCTCCTCCCCCAGAATCCACCAGTAGCCCATATCCCATCAGAAGCTGTTAGGACTCTATGAGCTCTTGGTCATCCATGATGGACTGCAGTTAGACTCAGTCTTGAGTAGGTCCATTACAAGGTGGCATAGATGCTGTGTGAACATAGCCATATGAGCGGTGCCAAATCCAGAGGACAGGATTTAATTATAACATTTATTTTTTTTTTAACTTGATGCACCAGTGTTGGGCATATACACACTTCCTATTGTTGAAATGATGTTTCTGTCCTTATAGAGATTTTTATATTTCTTTCTGATACAGAGAGTCACACGTGCCTTTTGTTTGGCGACTGCTTTTAAGATCTAGTCACTTACAGCCTTTATGTGTCCTTACAATGGAGTGAGTTCCCATGTGAGTTCCTGGTAGGCCAGGTACAGAGTCTTATTTCCTTAATTCCATGAAGGCAGTCTAAATTTTTTTAATCTTGGAACTTAACCTCATTGATGTGTAGTTTTATTAACTAGTAGATGTACCCTTGCCTTTCATTACTTCTTTTTGTTATTTTGTGTCTTTTTGTTATTTTGTGTCTTTTGTTCATTTCTTTTGTTTATCTCTCAGCTCTCTTGTTCCCCTTTGTTTTGATGGTTTTAGATACTGATAGTGTTCGATTTTCTTATCATTTTTTGTGCACCTGCTTTATTAGTGTATTTTCTATATTTTGGCATTTTTTTTTATCATTGTAGCTTTTATCTTTTCATTTCTAGCAAGAGCTTTTTAGAGCACTTCCTATTTGGCTGGACTGGTGGTGATGAAGTCTCTCACGTTTTGCTTGTGTGGTTTTTAGTGTTCATTACTTCTGAAGGTTGGTGGTTTCAGGTATAAAATTTTCGATTAATACTATTTTTCCAGAACTTTGAATATATCATTTTAACCTTTCTTAGCTTGTAAGAATACTACTGAGAAGTCCAAGTGTGTCCCTTTGCATGAGATACGACACTTTTCTCTAGCATTTTTTTTAAACCTTTGTTTTGTATTTTGACAATTAGACTATAAAACACCTTTAGTGAAGCATCTATTCTAAGTCTACTAGGAATCCTCAAAGCTTCCTGGGTCCAATGTGTGCATCTTTCCTAAGATATGGAAAGTTCTCTCCCTTTTTTTCCTTAATAAGCTTTTCTTCTACTGCACATATACTAAGTCTGTCTCTGTTGATTAGTGTTGTAGTTCCATTAGATTATGTGTCTGTATTCCACATATCTTGTGGGTCTGTATCCCACGTGTCTGCTGGTCTGTATCCTACGCATCTTGATGGTTTTCCAAAGCCATTACTTTGAGATCTTTGTCCTGCAGCTTGTCAGTATCCTAGTTTTGAAGTCTGTTCCTAGAGAGCTGATGTATCTTGTAGGCACAGTTCTCCCCCCCCCCCCCCAATTCTTCTCATGGTCTACCATCTCTAAATTGATATTTTCTCATGTGGTAGTAATACTGAATTTTGATGATGACATGTAATGTATTATGACTAACATTCATAATATTTCAGTAAATCAGGTGATATCAAAGCTATATTTTGATAGGACTTTCCTGGAAGATGAGAGAGAGAGACTTCACAATGTACATTAATTACAGTGTCTAAAACCCTTTCAATTTTTTATTTCTGCTTAATACTAATTTACAGTAGAGATATATAATAGGTTGTATATTGATTCCCATTTCCAAGGGGAAACTTGCTGAATCCTCCAAAAGGACGAGATTTTTTAATTGAGATCAATGTTCTGTATAGAGTTCACAAAAAATTACCTCAGGAAATTTCACTTGGAGTTGACTGGTCTTTCTTTTATACCCATGTGAGATAAAAAGCAGCTTCCTGGCATTAAGTATTTTTTCCATTCATCCCTCTAATTATAACGGAGCCCGAGTTTGTGTGGCTGTTTAGGCTGACACCATAAACATGGGGTCCTGGTGCTCTCTGCCCGTCCTTTTTTTATGCAGTGGATTGCATGCCAGTGATTTGAAATGAGCATATGTTCAATTGGTACAGGTGTTTATGAAAAATACATGCCATATGAATGTGAAAAACAAGAGTACCCATGCTTTGTGAAGATGATAGTTTATTTTTTATCTTGTTGAAAAACCCCATTTTCAGGAATTATCATGAAATTATGAAACAGCAGTGATCAGAATGTCAGTGGACACACTTTAGGATAGGGATATTTTATCACATGTCCTGATCTTTAGGATATTGATTAGTGGCCTTCATTTTAAGGTTATATACATGCATGCATGCATGCATACATACATACATACATACAGTCTGGATTACAAGCTCTCTAGTGATAGAAATGTTATGCCCTAATGTTTGCTCATGTCACAGTTTTATATAGACTGTTGTCTTTAACAGGCACACAGACATTTATTGTTTTAAATTTTCTTTGTAAAACGCTCTGACCATGACTGACAAGGGAGAGCTCTCCAAAGTGACTCTAGAATGATTTCACCAGTATCTGTCATGTCTGTAAGTATACAATATCCGAACGATACGAACTGCACCCATCCTTGGCTAGTTTTACGTGTCTCCAGTGAAACAAAGGCTGAGCAAAATTGAACACCTCGTGAATTAATGTATAACATGCTTTCTTTATAGAATTCATGAGGATTAACTGGGATGAGTTGTACACCAGACCTCCTGGTGCATGGTAAGCCTTCAGTAATTTAGCAATTATCATTAAGGCCATACAACCAAAATATGGTAGCGGTGGGGTTATGGTGCTGATCTCCGGAGCTCAAGCTCTTTTCATTGTTTCATCCCAACATCCCTGACCAAAGTATATGGCACCAAATCATCATCCTTTCTTCTATATGTTCCTCGAGGACAAAAAAATGATACCATGTTACTTTTTGTATTGCTTCCTAGTACCCTGTATGCACACAATAATTGGCATCAACTGGTTTGGCAGTGGCATTTTTTTTTCTCTGTATGAGCTATGTAAAAGATGATTGGTTCTGAGAAGGACCCAGGAATGCGACCACATCATGCTTTATATTGTCCATTAGGAAAAGAGTTTTTCCTCTGTACTAGGTTGCCAGTATCTTCCTGTTAAATTTTGTTTCCCTGGTGCCTGGTGAGAAAGGATTGAGAGTAGACACACTGTTTCAGCAAAGTTGCTTCCAGTTAGCTTTGCCAGTAAGTTTCAATATCAACCCCGAGCAATGGCTGCTAGTTATGTCTGGGGAGTTTTCAAAGTTACAGTTTTTAACTGGAGGGGGTAATAAATAACATTCTTGTGTTTCAAAAGAGAGAGGATTTTTTTTTTTTAAGTTTATCGAGTTTCATAGACCTGGAGAGCTTTCCTGAAAGGGAATTTAGGTAAAAAATGAGCTGTCAGTGCCTCTGAGGGGTCTTGCTTGTCACATAATGAAGCATCATTTGTCAATTGCAGTTGTCTTCCTGCTCCTGAGATTCCAGCTTCTGGCAATGATTCTCCATATTTGTACATATGAACTCATACCAACTCAGCACAAGGAGTTCTGTATCTGTGTACGACACATACATCCATGGCAAAAAGCATGTCTGCATAGTTTTGTGATACTTCATCACTAAAAATGATGATTGAAAAGTGAACTTAACTGTGTGTCACTTCTTTGAAAGTTAAACATTACTGTCCCCTGAGAGGCTCTGCCAGAACCTGACCAATACAGATGTGGATGCAATCAGCCAACCATTGGACTGAGTGCAGGGACCCCAATGGAGGTGTTAGAACAAAGAGTGAAGGAGCTGAAGGGGTTTGCAACACCATAGAAGGAACAACAATATCAACCAACCAGAACCCTCAAAGCTTCCAGAGACTGAACCACCAATCAATGAATACACACGGAGGGACCCATGGCTTCAGCTGCATATATAGCAGAGGATGGCCTTATCTGGCATCAATGGGAGAGGAGCCCCTTGGTACTTTGGAGGCTTGATGCCCCAGGATAGGCGAATGCTAGGGAGGGGAGGTGGGAGTGGATTGGTGGTAGGAGAGCACCCTAATAGAGTCAGAGGGAGGGGGAGGGGATGAGGGGTTGTGGAGGGGAAACTGGAAAGGGGGATAGCATTTGAAATGTAAATAAAATAACCAATAAAATGAATATATATATATATATATATATATATATATATTCTTGTAAGATACACATAGTACAAAATTTACCACTTTTATGATTTTTCAGTATAATTTATGGAACTGTTTATTCAAACTGTCTCTCAAATATATACATCAAAAATCCCAACTTTTGCTTTCCTCCTTTCCCAGCATCTGGCAAGTACCATTATGTTTTCCATACCTCTGAATTTAATGACTCATGTTTCTGATATATATATATATATATATATATATATATATATATATATATATATATATATTCTTGTAAGATACACATAGTACAAAATTTACCACTTTTATGATTTTTCAGTATAATTTATGGAACTGTTTATTCAAACTGTCTCTCAAATATATACATCAAAAATCCCAACTTTTGCTTTCCTCCTTTCCCAGCATCTGGCAAGTACCATTATGTTTTCCATACCTCTGAATTTAATGACTCATGTTTCTGATATATATATATATATATATAGGTTTAAACTGAGCATAATAATCTTCTGTTATTCCTCACTGTGGTTGTTATCTGACTGCTGGGATTGATATTTCACTGACAAATCTATGTAGGCGGTGAACTTAATGCAGTTCTCTTGTGATAAGTATTCTGCCTTGCCTCTGTGTACCAACTTAAATATCACATCGAGAGGGCAGGAAGTGCACACAATGTGCTCACTGCCACTTCACCAGGCTCAGGAGCACTCTTGGAACCATCTAGGAAAATCAATACATATTGACAGAAAAAAGCAAATGCTGCTGGCCTTGAACATTCTAATTTTTACTTAAATTTCAAACATATTTACTTAGATTTTTCTTCTGTGTAGGCAGCCATCTAAATTAGGGACTCTTGGTCACTTCCTGTGACTATCTCTCTAAGAAATGGGTGATGATAATAAGAGCCCAAACTATGAGAGCTTATGTACCTAGATTGGTTCTTAGCTCATTAATTCATTCACAAAATGTTGCTTGAACATTTATCATGATTGAAGTGTTTACTGTGCACTGGTGTGGTAATCCTTAACTCAGTCACTACCCTTAAACTCACAGAGAAGCCCAGTGGAGATCACAAGGCAGAGGAGAAACCATGATTGTAAATTATGAGAATTCTTTGAAGAAGGTCAGAGGAGGGCAGACAATTTTAAACTGAAGTAAGTGGAGACATAACTTCTCATATTTGCGAAGATCCGTGTTGTCACTTTGGAGAGAAGAGGGCCTGTTTGAAAGAGCTGAGGTGCTAGCACAGATGGTTTTTAGAAGACAGGGTATATAAATGTTTGCTGATAGAGCGCTCCAAGGTGAATTGTGTGCTCCTTTTTAAAGAGCTTTTTGTCATATCCTTGTGACTCCTTGGACATTGCCTTGTGGCTATATGTATCTTCCCACTGGCCACTTGGTTTCCAAACCTGACTGTGGACCAGAATTTGAATTACCATTTATGTGAAAGGGGCTCATCAACAAATCATATTAATAATTTGATTTAATAAATGGTAGCTGACTCTTACCTTCCATTATTTTATTGTATCTTTAGTTATAGCAACTGACCTGCAAAGTATCTTAAAACTGAACATGATATTAATTATAATCCAACATGCAAAATTAATGGTACAAAGTTAATAGCTCAGTAATGTTGGTGACTATGTTGTCTGATTGGTCAGGATATTGATATCTTGTTTCTAAACTGGCCTACTGTTGGGACCCAGGCCTGCAATGGTCTTAGGATGAAGATTTAAAATTCCATGTCTCATTGCTTACAGTATAAAACTAAGGATTGTGATGATGGTTGACAGTTGAGTCCTTTTTATTTATTTTTAAAATAAAAGCATGTTTAGTTCAATTGTAAATACTTTAGATAAATAATATTAAGGTATATCATCTAGTTCATCACTCCTAAATAATAACTTATGAAAATTGCTAAGGATTTTGAATATCATGATGAGATACATTTTAAATTAATTTTTAAAAATAATTTTTATTGAATTTTTTTTGTGTAATATATACTTTGATTGCAGTTTCCCCTCCCTGTTCTTCTTCCTCCCAGGTCCTCTCCACCCCTTCAACTCCAGGCCACCCTTCTCTATCTCTATAGAAAACAAACAGGAGAAAAAAACAGAATAAAACAAGACAAAAACAAAAGAAAGAAAAATCATAAGAAATATATACACAAATTCCTGTTTGTGTACACACACATACACACACACACACACACACACACACCTCATAAAAACACAAAATTGAAAATGAAAGTATATAAACAAAAGATAAAAATGCCCAAACAAAGCCATATGTGAGATAAAAATAGCTCCAAAAATATCACTGGGTTTGTTTTCTGCTGGACATTTAATGCTGGCATGGGGCCTGCTGTTAAGTGTGTCCCTAGTGAGAGTCCTTTGGAAAAAACTAATTTTTCCTTTGTGAGCTGTTGTCAGTTGGAGATAGCTTCTTCGTTATAGATGGGGGTTCATAATCTCCTTCTCTGATGGTAGTCTTTTGATTTAACATGCATTTGTATAATCCAGTGAGATAATATATGTTTAATAAATTAATGTAATAGATATTTAAAAGATTTTGTTAATTTCTTACACATTAGTTGACCAAGGTATCAAGTTATTATCAGATAAATAGTGTTTAAGGAATATATATATGCCCCCAAGCAGTATTTATGGGAAGTTGGGCCAATTGGTTTCCCTCTGTACTGCATACATTGTTGAGGTTTTGAAGGTACATCCTTTGCCACTTTACCCATTATACAATTGATATAAAGGGATATTGGCATCTGCATTGCTACATTTGAAGGTGACCTTACATTGCTCAACTTAGATGTTATGTGTAATATTTATGTACTGAATCTTCCATCTTTTCTGCCTGCAGATTATCACAAATTTAAAGACAGAATAACAGAGTAAACAAAGTAGGTTATTAAGTGGGACAACCTGACTTCCACACATTCTACTGGAAAGCAATTTCATATGATTGCTGTTCATTAAGGGATCCTATACAGCTCACAATGAAGTTCATTACTCACACTGTGGTATTGGACGGGTAATAAGAGTGATTTTTATAATGGAGTGAGTCCAGCAGAGCTGCCATGCTGTGTGATGAAGATGTGTGTACTCTTAAATATCTGGGAGTAGTGTTTGCACGAAGAATTAGATATTGGAATTTGAGACTTACTATTAACTTAAATCTCAACTGGCACCCATTAGCAGCAGGAAGTCTTCTTTTCTGTTTCCTGTTGTGTATTTATTATCACACTTAGTTTTGAAATGTGTTAACTGGGAAAATTGTGTTCTACTTGATCTTGAATTTATTCAGGCCTCTTGAATTCTATGATTAGAGACTTGTGGGGTGGGGAATGGCAGGCATTGATCTCTATTGTGCTGCTCTATGGCAGAGATTCCAGACTTAAAAAGCCCGAGTTTATTTCCGTATAGTAGAATTCTACCCATTTATCAACCGATAATACTTTTTTTTAAGTAAGAGTATCCTGCTGTAATCACTCATTTCCTCAAATATAAGCCACAAATGCTTAATAATGGGGCAATTTGCCTGACAACATTCACAGATAATCTGAACGCTCCCCTTGTGACCCTTTGTGCTTTCAGATGTAGGAGCATGGGGGCCTCTTGAGTACAGGCTAGCTTTTCAGCTTTGATAATGAGAGTGTGTATGTGCTTATGGTCTCTGCAACCCTTTGTCTGCTGGGTAGATTTCAGGACAGTATTTGTCTGCAGCATGAGAGCACTTACCTTATTGTATGAAAATTATGTTTCCCTCCATTATTTAGGATTAAATGACTTTTATTTTTTAACCTTGTTAATGTTCTGTTAAGGAGACTATTTTCCTCTTATGGTTACATTTTATCATGAAGTATCTAGATGTATTTTAGTGTACAACTTCTGCTGGTCCTGTTTGTTATTTGTAAGTTTGAACTTCAGGTGCTATGTTCTAGATTGGATTAATACCCGTTATCATCCAAAACATTTGATCTGTTGGGACATTTTTAGGAATAAAACCAAGAAATGTGATCTGGGGTAGACGGATACAGTCCCCCCCCCCCCGCCCCCTGTAGAAATGTTTACACTTTCGTAGTATAGGAAAATTCAGCAATAAAGTAAGCAATGGAAGTTTAAGGCACTTATAAAAATAGGATGCATATCTTTCTAACACAGCTTTCTGCCCTCACAGGGGTTAGTAAAGCATCCATTATAAACCAGTAGTTAGTCTCTCTCTGTGTTTCTCAAATGTGAGAAAGGTGATGTTCCTCCCAATGCCTTCAATAGGTCATCTTTACCTAAGGGAAAATATAAGTGATAAGATAAAGTTTATTACATGCAGAATGGTCTGGTCGCTATATTTGCCTTTGAAGAAATACAGATTTATCAAAGATTTAATATTGTGACAGTCAGGTGTTTGACATTTATCGATGGTTCTAGTGAACTGGGTTATGTCACACAGGTTGGAGGACGTATCAGCCCTAAATCACGTTCATTCACTTCTCCCAGGTAAGTCTTTTTAGGCCTTAGAAGGTCTAGACTTCTATAGATTCTAGCTAAGTAGGCCCAGTTAGATGATTTCAGAATATTTGAAGAATCACATGCCAATTATTATTGCTTTGCTTAAGTTTTTTTGGTAAGGATCTGCTGTGATTATTATTGTTTTGCTTCAGGGTTTTTTATTTTTAGTTGTTTGTAAGGATCTGCAGTGGTGACTATGATTTATGCATGTCTGTCTGCTGACAGTGTCTTCAGAATGTGGCACTCAGTTCACGCTCCACTTCTACGGGAGACAAATGGGTTCAGCCTCTTGGAGACGCTCCTGTTTTAGTTCTGGTTTACCTTAGCCAAGACCTCGCTCTCACTGGGTGTCTTATTACAGTTTCATGACCTAACTACTCGACTGTTCTCAAGAATGTAGCATTTCATGGTGTTTTTAATGAACATTTTGATTACTTGAAAAAAATAGTAGAGAGAGATAAAAATAAATGGTGGATGGTATTTTCTTAGCTCCATTCACCGGCTAACAAAATGAAAATTAACCAGTTTTCTCATGCAGATGGCACAATAAGAGCTATTTGGGAACAGTTGTGGAGGACTTGCTTGTTTAGACACCCTGCTCCAGTATTCCTGTCAGTCTTTATAGCTAGATAGTTAAGGACCATGCGTTTATTCTCTGTGTTGTGTGAACCTGGGGACAGGAGGCTCCCTGCCTGAGGCTGAGATCTCAGAAGTGTCTCGTCTTTGAATCCAGACATCGCAGATAGTCACAATATTGCTTTATTTACTTGAAAAATGATGGATATAATTCTTTTGGAACGTTATGGGAGGAGTAAATGGGTGAAATAACAAAGTACTTTTCCAGTGATGGAGCCACTTGGGATTTTGTCTTCTAGTTTGCTTTCTTATTCCCTCCCCACCCCTTCTCTTCCTCATCTTTTTGGATGTTCCTGGTGGTTATTATTGTTTCTGAAACCTGAAGGTTTCTCTGACACATTATCCCTTCTCTCCACTCTAAAGGAGTTGTGACCATGACTATCTTTGAATTCTCAGCTGTTATGAGTTTCTGGCGCCTAAAAGGCACTCATGAAATACTTATTAAATGAATAAATTAAGAAGAATATGCGAGGTTGCTATCTTTTTCCTCTATTTTGCTTCCTCCAGCCTTTGAGAAGATAAATGAACACGATGAACTCATGAACAAAGAAAGTTGCATCATCTATTTGGCTTTCAATTTATTTAATTGATTTGTAAACAATTTATTCAAATAACTCATTATGGAAAATGTTATAAATGTCCCAAATTATGCAATAAATATGATTCTTATGTACAAGAATGAAAACTAAATTTCTCACAGCTCTGCTTTTTTTTTTTACCTTAAAAAGCTGATTATATTATACTAGTTGAATTTTACCCTTTTTTCATATAATTGGATATGGAATTTTCATTGAGAAACAGTATAAAAATTTTACTACTGAGAAAAGTTGGTCATTTTTGATGAAAACCCAAGTACAATTGCAACATCAGATCTTTTTCTATCAGCTTTTGTGACTGGATTTTTCTCTGTTCCACCCAGAATCTTCTTTCAAAGGTCTATTCTCTCATCATGTGTGATATAATGCTAAAATGTTGGCAATAAAATAGATAGTGTTGAGCTGTCTTCAAAACATGACTGCAGTCATTTTTCTGGTGTATAATCCTGATTCATCTAGACAGAGCAATGTCAGAAAATGACATATTAATATTTGGACATGTTAACTTCATTACTTTGGTTCAGGCATATCTTAAGTGTGTTTATGCTAATGTTTTGTTTTAATAGATATATTTTTAAGGAGAGTATCATGTTTTTATGAATATAACCTTTCTGCATCAAACTTAGAAGATATTCTCAGGTGGTCCTGTGTTAAAATAGTTTGATTTTAATAGGCTTGTCAATGTTCTAATAGAACAGTGCTAGGAACTGCATATGCTAACATGATTATTATTTTTCTATGTTACTTCTTGCCTTCTTAGTTCTCTGAGGCACAATGATCTATTTTAAGCTTTATTGAAAAAGGAGTAGAAACTTTGTGAAATATTTAACAATATAACCACTTAACTAGTCTCAGGAATGTAGTATTTTATAGATTACTTTTGCTTTCTATTCTTTGCCTTAAAGGGCTTGATTAAATGGAAGTGACAGTAATCCAGAAGAAATAATATTTTATAGTGTAATTCATGAAATGACTTCAAATATTGATTCAAACCCTCTTTTTCTACGGTGTCCCAACATTCATTTAATTGATTTTCCATTGTTTATTCTTTTGGAATAGGGGCTTGAGTATCCTTTTGAGTGTACACAATGCTACCCACATCATCTTTATGTCACAATGTGAAGCTCTACTCAGTCTCATATTCTAAGCTGAAATTATTTCTGCAATGTTCCTGATACATCATTCATTCATCCATTCTGCATTAATTGATTAGTTGCCAGGAACTGGGCACTTGTTCTCTTGTGAGCTGAACGGAAGAATGAGCCAGTGAGTGGATTCCAGTGTCTGCTTCCCAGTTCCCAGTATGAAGATAGGGGCCATGCACAGAATGGTATCATAATGAAACTGAGAGGAGAGAAAGACTAAGAAAATAGGGGTATATGGAAGTGGTGGTTGTCTACAGATTGTAAGGAGAACTTACATAGAACCTTACATAGCCCTGGGGACCAAGCTTTGTGTTGTGTGTGTAAATAATGTTCCCATCACCTGGCTCAGAGGCCACAGCATCTATTCCTAGGGATGATGCAGTAAGAGGATGGTGAGGCTGGATCACCAGAGCTCCCAGGGACTAAACCACCAACGAAAGAGTACACGATGGAGGGACTCATGGTTCCAGCTCCATGGGTAGCAGAGGATTGCCTTATCAGGCATCAATGGGAGCGGAGGCCCTTGGTCCTGTGGAGGCTTGATGCCCCAGTGTTGGAGGATGCTAGGGTAGTGAGGCGGGAGTGGGAGGGTGGGTGGGTGAGCACCCTCATAGAGGCAGGGGAAGGGGAATGGATGGGGATTGGAGGACAGGAAACCTGGAAGGGGGACAACATTTGAAATGTAAATAAATAAAGTAACCAATAAAATAAAAAAATGTGGAGGAGAGGAAAAGAGTAGAGAAGGGATTGGGAATGGGATTTCACAGGAGGGATCTTCAGTGACCTCCTGTTTTCTCAAAGTCAGCCATGCATCAGGGTAAGGCTTGTTCCTCAGCACCCCAGAAGGCAATGCATATTGTTTACCTAGTCTCGTGAGGAATATTACGCTGTGGATATAGATCACAGTTTAATTAACTTGTAGCATTTGTGATAAGCTCAGGCGTTCTCTTATTGCCTTGTGAGAAGATAATGAAAAGGTCAATGGAGTTTACTGGAGAGATGAATAGAAAATAAGTGGAGAAAAAAATATATCAGTGCTGACTTTCTCTTAGGACATGTGTCGGGCATCCAGTGCACATTTAGAAATACATAATCATTAAAAGATTGCTTGGTAGAATATGGGCAAAAACTGAAGTGGCGTATCTCCATCGATCTGAGGGTGATTTTCCTTTCTGTCACTCAACATGGCAGGGATTCGACCTCCTTATCAGAGATAATATAAAATGTGCTGTGTGGTGGTAGCACATGTCTTTAATCCCAGCACTCTGGAGGCCGAGGCAGGCAGATCTCTGAGTTCCAGGCCAGCATGGTCTGCAGAGTGAGCTCCAGGACACCTAGGACTACACAGAGAAACCGTCTCAAAAACAAACAAACAAACAAACAAAAACAAACAAAACAATAAAACGTGTCATCAAATATAAGTTTTACCATTAAGTTCCAGCTTTACTGTCTTATAAATCTGTGTTCTTTCCAGTTTTACGTGTTGGAGTAACAACGTGATGGCTACTTTAACAATTGACCGTTTATAGGTCAGTGTATTTCATGTTCCTTGAATTTGTGGAATCTTTTAGGTTTAAAGCCATGATGATTTCCTTCCTACCAGCAGAGGGCATGCTTTACAGCCTGGGATGACTGAAGAAAAAGCACACAGGAGTTGGAAAAGAAGGCTTAAAAATAGTCCAAGTCAGCAACAACAAACAACCCACCCCCAAATGAAAACAAACAGAAAAACTTTAAAATCTCACATACATAGTCACAAACCAAAAATAGGAGGGATTCTATCTAGTCAGCACTTTTACCATCAGACTAGATTTTCATCTTGTTCCAAACACTCTGCTTCCAAAGCATTTTTAAAAAATAAAATAATAAGGAAAAATATTATGCTGTGAAAAGAATGAAATGTTTAATAAATAGATGATTTGCAGGTAAATGATTCAATAATCATTTTTCAGTCATTGCTTTTTCAGACATGGTTTTCCATGGGTACTTCTGAATTCCACAAAGAGCACTTATTTTGCATGGGGGCTACCTACTCTTGTACCACTTAAATCTGAACAACCTATGTATACCTTACTTTGCCTGAAATAAAGTTTGTGTAGGGAAATATGTCAGCTTATATGTGTGCTGGTCAGAGCAAGATCCTGAATTCAAGTTCAGCCTGGAAACCTTAGGAAGACATGCACCGTTACTGGACCTCATTTTTCTTTCAATAATTTATAGATTCTCGAGGACATGGTTGATATAAGGTCCCTGAAAGCATCGTCATACTAAAAATTTGTGTCAGGTTCTCACCAACCAAGGAACTAATACAGAAGCATATCTGAGGTTAAAATATGTTTTCTCTATGTTAAAGTTATATTCTACATGAATTAACTGGGTATGTGTGCCTGTATCCTGAGACTGTAGCAACCTCAACCTATATTTTATATATGATTGGAAAGAAGGAAGAAGTAAAACTAGAGACAACATGAATAAAAGCAGAACATTTTGCAGTCATCCATTATTACTATTGTATATATAATGTATGCTGTTCGGTATGGTGTTAGGTTTTACACACATACAGAGAGAGAGGGAAATGTTTGCTACAGTTTAGCAAGCTACAGAATCATATAGTTATCATTTTTGGTGCTAACTAAATTCTAGTTTTTCAGCAAATTTCTAGTATTCACTGGAATGTTTTTAACTTTGGTTTCCCTGATCTACATTTGATGTGGGGATCTTGACTTGTCCCATTGGGGTGTGACTCTGTGCCCTTTGACCTTATGTAGGACACCCCTCTGCCATTGCCGCTGGCTTCAGGCATTCTACTCCATGCATATGACTTTTAAAATCATTCCATATTATCCTAAGCACAATGGTACACATCTCCTTCTTCTAGTACCCAGGAGATGACAGCAGGAGGATCAGGAGTTTTAGGCTGGCCTTAGCTATGTGGTGAGTTTAGGGCCAGCCTGGATTGTGTAAAACCATGCCTCAGAACAAACAACAAACAAATATCTGATTAAAAAAAACCCTCCAGCCACAAACAAACGAACATCCAAGTGAAAACAAACAGCACCCTCACAGTCCACAAAAGACGGTGGTTAAACAACTTTGGTTTGATAGTTTATTTCATTTAGCATAGTGCCTTCCAAGTTCATCCTTCCTATTGTAGACTTCAATGTCTCCATTCGTGTCTACATAGTATATCACTCTATACATGCACACACACATCCTTTCTTTAGATGTTCTCCGTACCATGGCTTTTAGAATAATGCTGGAATTAACAGGAGTCCCAGACAGCTGTAGGATGCGCTGACTTAGTTTTCCTTGGGTACACACACAGAGAAGAGTTCTATGTAATACATGCATTTTTAATTATTTAACATTATTTAATTATTAAAAGGTAGCACTTATGCCTAATCTTTAAAGAGAGAGTAACAAAGTAGACTATTACCACTTCTTCCTAGGCTCGAGCTTCTCTTTCTTCTTAGACTGAGAGCAGCCCTTGACTTGTGCACACATGACATATGAATTCATTCACTTGTTCATTGATTTGCTAATTGGGCAATTATCTTGCTGATCTTGCTTATCTTAAAGGCAATTTGCACTTTACTGCATTCCTCACCAGACTTAGCAATGCCTGTTATTCTTCCTCCCAACTCTGAGTGGAGATTAGAGGCTTGTTCTTTTTACAACAAGTCATTTTTCTTTCTCCTTTTTCACACTTCTGTTTTCTCCTCTTCCAACTGTTACTTAGTTGAAACACCAGCCCTCCACAGCCCTTTCTAGCGTTCTTGACTTCACTTGGATGAGGTAAAGGAAGTAGCTGTGAACTAAGTGTTGAGGAGCCACACTGATGGAAGAGCCACACTGATGGAAGAGCCACACTGATGGAAGAGCCACACTGATGGAAGAGCCACACTGATGGNGAGCCACACTGATGGAAGAGCCACACTGATGGAAGAGCCACACTGATGGAAGAGCCACACTGATGGAAGAGCCACACTGATGGTCTGCTTGAATGGGGATGAAGAAAACTATGCTTTCAAGTGAAAAATAAATTTAATAATTTTGTTGTTCTTCCCTTTCTGTAATTCAATATGGGTGTACTTAAATGTTGGTATTCAAGATTAAAACAATACCCTTTATGAAATGACTTTAATTATTGCTATTTCTGTAACATGCAATATTTTATAAAATTATACATGCTTCTGTAAATAGACATACAAATCTACAATTTGGATATTTTCCCTTAACATAGAAAAATGTAGAATTTTTTTGGCTATAATATATGAGCCAGTCAGGAATGATTCTATTTCTTCATTACTTCCATGTCTTGAAATATTTTATTTCATTCAAGTGCATGCTTGTATTTTCATGGTCTTCTTTAAGGCATTTGTTCATATTTCTTTAGGTCCTTGAACATATTTGTAATTGCTATGTTTGAAGTCCTTGTCTTGTGCTTCATCTAAATTCTTTTCCAGGCTGTTGCAATAGAGTTGCCAGCTTCTGGAGGAGGCGTATTATCTTGGCAGTTTGGGTTCACTCTTTGTGCTGGGACCTAGCATCTGGAGTTAGGATGCTTGAAGTGTTTCTTGGCATGGATATCTGCTCTTGGTTGGTGCTGCCCCCTATGGATCCTAGACAAATGTGGTTGCTGTGGAGTATCTGAGTCCCAGCCTAGAGTGGCAACTGGGGGTCCCTGGAGGAAAATGTTTTTATGGATTGTTGAGTAACCCAATGGAATGGGGAAGGGCTAGAAGAAGAAAAAAAAATTTGTACCTGCTTTCTGTAGAAATAGTGGAACCTATATGGTTCCCTGCTGCCTGTAAATCTTAACTTGGTTCTTCTGAAGCACAGTAAGTTACACATACATGTTTAAATTATTTAAGCATATTTATTTTACATCTACTATGCACTAGGTACTAAGAAGTATTTGGGATATATAAATAACTAAGAAAGAGATGTTTCTCAGGTAATAAAAAGGAGATAAACAATTAGCAATAATTAGAAATTTCATAGTTAAAAATGTAGCAGTAAAAAGAACAGAAGAGAGCAAATTAGTAAGCTGGAGATGTGAGGCTGCAGTGCAGTTGCTGCAACTTCAATCCAAGATGGATTCTTTCCATCTTGTGTGAGGCAGTGTTCTGCCTGCATGCATGTGAGTATGCCACCTGCATTCCTGTGGAAGGGCTGCAACTGCAGATGAGGTTCCAAGGAAAGTCTCACTGAGCAGCTGAAATTTCAACACAGCTTGACAAAAGCAGTGGAAAAATGATGGGAGGAGTGATGGGGAAGTGATAGGAAAGTGGTAGGGAAGTGCTGGAGAAATAATAGGGAAATGATGGGGGAAGTGATGGGGAAGTGGTGGGGGAATGATGGGGAAGAAAAGAGGAAGTGATGTGGAAGTGTTGGGGAGTGATGGGGAAGTGGTGAGGGAGTGGTGGGGAAGTGATGGGAAAGTTGTGAGGAAGTGATCGGGAAGTGAAGAAGTAATAGGGGAAGTGATAGGGGAATGATAGGGAAGTGATAGGGAAGTGCTGGGGGAGTGCTGGGGAAATAAAGGAGAAGTAATGGGGAAGTAGTGAGGAAGTGATAGGGAAGTGATAGAGATGTGATGGGCACAGTGAAGGGAATTAGTAAGTAAGTGAGAGAGAAGTGATGGGTAAGTGCTGGGAAAGTGGTAGGGAAGTGGTAGGGAAATTATGGGGAAGTGATGGGAGAACTCATGAGGAGGTGATATACTTAGGCTAAGAATGTTCTAGGGAGAGGTACCACTCAGTTCAATGCTTCTGTCATCTGTCTGCTGGAGGGATTGAGGAACAGATGAAATCATGGAACCACCTGGACTGAGTATGCAGAGCAGCTGTGGGAGGAGTCTAGAGACTGGGAATATCTCAATGCTGGCTTTGTAAAGTGGTACTTGGAATTCTACATTCACTGTGGGTGAGAGTCTATTTGGGAGCTCTTAGTAGAATAATAGCTTGACTTGATTTACATTTTCAAAGTATCTCCTGAATGAGAATGGGCTGTTGATAGTTAATGTTAGAAGACAAAGGCCTTGTTGAGAGACCAATGTAGGGATCCAAGAGAAATGATGACTATGGTAGAAGAAAGGATTCCCTGAATATGCAAAGGAGCAATTCTGGTAAATGAAAGACAGTGGCTTCCTTGAATTCCCTCCCTATTGGCTGGATGATGGGATAAGGAACACCCTTCTTCAGAAGAGAGAGGAGCAGGAGGCCACAAGATTCTCTAGGTTGGTGACAAAACTGCTGAGCCCCACTTTTCTACAAATGCTGTTCTGTTAATGACATTGTGAGTCTTTCCGATCTCAAGATTTATTAGCATTAAAATTCCATTTTAAAATCACCCCTTAAGACAGCTAATTAACACTGCTCACTGTTTCTTGTGGTTTTGTTCTTGAGATTTGCATGTTTTTTAGTTTGTGTGATCAGATATTTGTTTTACACTTTACACATGATAGAAATGATTGTGTATTATGTTGTTTAGTGGGTAAAAGGTCAGTGTGTAGCATATTTATTGGAGATGAAGAAACACATAGAATTTTAGTAACATGCTAGTTTAAGAGAACAATAGATCAATCCCAGAAATCCCAGTGTCTTTATGTTTGTTACACTTCTTCTATGCCTTTCATAATTTTCATAAGAAAGGTCCACATGGAATAGAGTTATCAACAGGCAGGGAGGGAAGGGAGCAGCATGTAGAATGGTATTGATTTCAAGTTATTTTTCAGCCACAGATATCGTAATTGCTAACATTCTGGAAGCCCCTCGTATACCTATGTCTTAAAGGTAAACACTAGACTAAATTTTATCATTGATTCATTTTACATACTTCGGACATTTACACCTATAAAATCATAGAATATGGATATCCTTGGGCCTGGTTTCTTTTGCTTATATAAATTTATTGTGATTTACCATGGTGATATGAAAGTCAATAGTTTATTTTAATTTCTATATATTGTTCTATAGTATGACTATATCAAAATTTATTTTTATCAGGGAAAAGTATATTGCTTTGGTTTTGAGTTATACTCTATATTGTTTTAGAATCTTTGAACTTGTACATTTGTGTGTATGGATATCTGTTTAATATGTATATAGTACTGAAATTGTTAAGTCATGGGGTACATATACTTACAGTTTTTGTAAATACTTCCAAATATTGACCCAAAGTAACCTTAAGTTTTGGCTAACTCTTGCAATGTCTAAGAATTTCATGAGCTTCACATCTTTGCCAAGACTTTGTATGCACTGTAGTTCATAGTTTCATTGCCCTATCAAGGTACTCACCTACCACGTACTCAATTATCTTGGAGGAAATTAAGAAAAGAAAGACACACAGAAGTGGATGCTCACAGTCAGCTATTGGATGGAACACAGGTCCCCCAGTGGAGGAGCTAGAGAAAGTACCCAAGGATCTGAAGGGGTCTGCAACCCTATAGGTGGAACAACAATATGAACTAACCAGTACCCCCTGAGCTCGTGTCTCTAGCTGCATATGTAGCAGAAGATGGCCTAATCAGCCATCATTGGGAAGAGAGGCCCCTTGGTCTTGCAAACTTTATATGACCCAACACAGGGGAAGGCCAGGGCCAAGAAGTGGGAGTGGGTGGGTAGGGGAGCAGGGGTGGGGGGAGGGTATGGGGAACTTTTAGGATAGCATTTGAAATGTAAATAAAGAAAATATCAAATAAAAAAAGAAAAAAAAAAGAAAAAGAATGACGTAGATACTTTTGAGATTTTACTTAATCTGCTGGGTGCAGATGATGTGAATTCCTGAAGGCAAACACAAACTGATCACAAAATGGTACATTGCAAGGTTAAACAGAAGCTGGAATATGCAGGATTCCTTAGGTGTTTCACATAGTCACCTATGGAATTTTTTTATTGATTGACCTGGAGCTCAGAACACAGCATATCTTTATGTACTAGCTGATATCTGATTTATCAATATTGATTGGATGAATGAATGGCCTGATCTTGATATTTAGGGAGCCATAGTCTTGTAACTTCACCTTATGTCATTTAGTTATGCAAGAGAGTTAGACCTTTTGTCTTCAGTTACTGCATCTAGCATGTGTAGATACTAACATTTGAGCAATCATCTCATGATTCTCATGTGTGTATGCCGAGTACTATGTTTATAGCAAAGTCAGATAATTGTAATCTGTGTGCTAACGATAAAGGATAACTTATCTGGATCACAAAGTCACGTATGAAGGAGGAGGCATGTTTTCATTGAATTTGTCATTTCATCAAGTTAGAGTTTAAAATGGGAATGAATAAAACTATTCTCTCTTATCAAATTCCTTGTATAGCTAGGGTGTTTGCAATTAGTTATTGTTCATGCAGCTGAGTAAAAAACCTCAGGTTCATTGACACAGTGTCCTAATGGAGCAGGTTAGCTCTTCACTATTCACTGGAAGTGAAGCTTCAGCGTAGAGAAGGCTGCCAAAGTTTGGAAGATGGATTCATCCTTCTAGGGAGATGGTTGGGATGGATTATAAAATGCCATTTGCATGTCTGTAGGGTTGGTAGAGTCAGTCACCACGCATCATCATCCTAGCTTCCCTCCTTTTGTTGAATTCTCTCCTCCATGTGCTGATGCTATTTCTAAGCTAAGCCATCATCTGTACATCACAATAAGATGTTGAATATATAATGATGTGAATTCTATCTAACAAGGTGTGAGAACTTGGTTGAGATATTTCACTTCTTAGACCCTCAGCTTCATGCCAACTACAACATGGAGTGGAAGGAATATATCTAATAGCTGTGGAGATTGATCTCCCTATATAAAATAACTACAACTGTATTGGGCATCTAGGAATTGTAATTTAAGTATTGATCATTAATGTGTGATATATTTTCTGGTGTGGGAACGATACTATGTTAGCTGTTTCTGTGGTACCATGACAAAAATACCTGACAGAAACAAATTAAGGAAGGAAATGTTCATTTCAGCTTATACCTGCTGAGAGATTTGAGTCCTTCTTTGAGGGGAAAGGCACAGAGGAGTACATGGCATTGGGAACATTGTAACTGCAGCCATTCACATAGCATGGGTCAGCAAGCAGAGATTTTGAGGCTCAAACTAGGTGCAGATAATGCTTCTGAAGACTTGCTCCTAGTGACCTACTTCTACATGTAGGCTCTACTGACTGAAGGCTGAATGACCCACAAACACCCAAAACATGAGCCTGTACTGGACATTTTATTTTCCCACTATAATATTGCTCATCGGGCTCCTGGATACTCATGGGCATTTCATAATCCAAAATATGATTAGATCAACTGCCAAAGTTTCCATGGTCAGACCAACATTGCCCAGACTTCGAAACCTCTACTGATGTCTTTTAATTATGAGCCTTGTAAAATGGAAAAGCAGAGTTACATTATGCTCTCCAGTGGCACAGAGTAAGTATTCCTATTCCCAAAGGGAAGAAGAGAAGGACAAGGACTGAACCAAAGCAAATCAAAATGTAGAATGGCAAGGAACAGAATTTGTAATAGCTCCAAGCCCATTATCTGGGATACATAGTAGGTGTGATCTCTTTGACCTAGGCTCTACTTGTGTCCTCAGTTTCCCTTTGCAGATAGATGGCCCACATTTCTGGCACTTTCAATATCCTGAAGTCTCCATTACAGTGTATACTTTGCCTTCAAACCTGCATGTGTAGCCTGCTCATGGACTCTGTAAAATCTACCTCTGCTATGCTTTGTCTTCTGAGAGCTTTCTGTGGAATCGTGGTTCAAACCTCCAGGACGGTGCAGCTCTTTTATCATGCTTGCCTGAAAAGCTAGCATCACATACCCAATGCCATTTTCTGATATAGGGTGGAGAAATAGCTGACCCACCTTGAACCATGAACCTTGAACCTCGAACCTTGAGCTGGAGCAGCTCCTGAGTGCCTGCATGACTGAACCTGGAGAAATACTTTTCTGTGTGGCTCCTTCCCTGCAGGGTCACACAGAGGTCGTCCTTTTATCCCCACTCTCTTTTCATTTACTCTCCTGTCAAATAAATTTTAGTTTGCTAATATATTTAGTAGTAACAGCCACTTTGTAACCAACTGTAAATACATTTGGTTCTATTATGCTCAGCTTCACTTTTTTTTTTTTTTTTTTTTTTTAATTCCCTGCTTGGATATTTTCCCTTGAATCTTATTGTAAATCTGACTAAATGCAGTTAACAGTAACCATGCCATATCCTAACTCTTGTATTGTCTTAAATTCTCTGCCAAACAAATAGTATAAGTTAAAAAAAAGAAAATATCATTTATTATTTTAGTACATGGGTAGACTATAGCTAGATTCTTGGACAGTCTATAATATGAATGAGCTTTAATTTGGTTCCATTCTGAACAAAAATCGCAAATAGGAGCACATTACTTCCTCTCAGCATGGCCTTCTGGTCTTCCAAACTACCACCAGGATGACCTGTTGCTTATAGTAACTTTGGACTTCTGTAGTCCATACCTCTAATCTTTCTCACATTCCTCCTAAAAACCAGTTCAAAATGGTTCGGATTATCATGCAACAACCCCACTCTTGGTACCAGTTTCCTGTGTTGATGAGTTTTGCATTTACTGTGATTGAAATACCTGACAGAAACAACTGAGGAGAGGGAAGACTTATTCTGATTTATACTTTAAAAAGATTTCATCCTACAACTGCAGGGAAGGCAAACAGAGTTCCTGGAAGCAGCCTATGACAGTGAATATTCACTTAACATGAACCAGGGAGAATCGTGATAAAGCTGGAAATGCTACCTAGAATGCATGGCTAATTCTCTGTGTGGCTTTGTGTCCTCTTCATTGTTCATAATAATTAGGTCATGAAAATAGAGAGGTAAACTTTGAAGATTCCTGAGCCTTAGGTCCTTCCTCTCCAAAGCAGACCTTGAGACTTAGCAACTTAATCCTGGGGTAGAGGAGTAGAGCAGTTGGCAAATGAATGAAGAACAGAGTGAAAAACCTACCCAGGGTGCATCTTTGAGCTTCTTATGGCCCTGTGCCAATGTTCCTTAATTGTACTTGCAAATACTGAAAAGCAGAGGAGTATACAGTAGAGGCCTAGAAGGGTAGTATACAGTGGAGGCCTAGAAGAGTGGGATGTGCATTAGTAATTATGTGTATTAGTAATTATGGAGTCTGGTTTGTTAGGAGTAGCTTCTTTCTGATGAAGACATGTGTGTATGTGTGTGTGTGTGTGTGTGTGTGTGTGTGTGTGTACTATATAAGTGTTTTTCTTTTAATTACATGTATGAGTTTGCATGTCGGAATGTAAATTTAAGCTCAAGTGCCCACAGATGCCAGAGGTTTCAGATTCCTTGAAGCAGGAGATTTGGGCAGTATGTGTTCTGAACTGCTTAGCCATTTCTCCAGTCCCACAATTCATGAATTTAACAAAACAGCTTAGTTTTATGGTTTTGTATTTCCAGATTTATACAGACATTACTAAAATCAATTTCAGAACACTTTTTATTATCCCTTTTTATGAAACCCTATACTCACCTACCTCGAGCTCTAGGTAGACATCAACTACATTCTGATTCTATTCATCTGTTGATTTTGGAAATTCTATAAAAACAGAATTACAAATATGCAATCAAATGTACATTTAAGTGCGTATGTCCTTATTGATTTATCATGTGCATCTGCTACAAGCTGAGTACGATGCTAGGCACGGGAGGAAGGTCAGCATTGATTAATTTTTCAAATAAACAGTCCTGACTGTTCTGACCAAGAGTGTTGAAGTTTTCAAAAAGAATATCCCCCAAAGTCTAAAATCACAAAAAGCTGAATATCCTCAGATTATAGTCCTTGATTAAAAACATGATTGTGAAAAGCTAAAATCTGGAATCCCAAGAATACCCTGGTTTTAAGCAGCAGCAGATAGATTCCAGGGGAAAGGAACAGCAGTACCAGACAGAAGGACAAAAACGTCACTGCAAAGCAGAGGAATTGTTCCTCTGAGTTGACATTCCCTGCAGCCTCAAGGAGCCAGCAATGCTAAGACTGCCTTGTGAATAATTACATGTATGAGGTAGAATAAGAAGACTCATCACTGCCCTGATGTTTAATCTCAAGTGTTGCTTCTTCGAAATATTTGGCATGTAGAGGAATGCATGCAGAAGGTGCTCCATGCATTCCAAAGCAATGGGGGAAAGAAAGCACTGCTGTAAGATGGGGAAATTTCACATAAAAAAACCTCATAGTAGTGTCTGTGAAATCATAGCGCATTTCAAAAGATGGCCCATAGAGCCAATGGATATGAGTGAGTTATCTAATATAAATGTCCTAGCAGAGAAAATAACCAAACTGTGGCTTGGAAGCAAGACTGCATGACATGGGAGGCATCCCTTTTCTGAGAAAAACGGGTAGGAGAGGGGAAGGAAGCTGAGACGGGTATGTAAAGTAAATAGCTTTAGTAAGAATAATAACAACGAGAACAACAACAACCTAACAGAATAC
This sequence comes from Mus pahari, assembly GCF_900095145.1. Taxonomy (NCBI): domain Eukaryota; kingdom Metazoa; phylum Chordata; class Mammalia; order Rodentia; family Muridae; genus Mus; species Mus pahari. The sequence continues at coordinate 53,417,524 of NC_034598.1, read as the reverse complement.
TACAGAATTGAAAGGATCTAAAGAAAGAATGCAACACACTTATAGATCACTAACGTGGAGAAAAAGCAAGACTACAAGATTACCTATACAAAGTATAGGCAATGAATATTAAAGTCACTGTTTAATCACATATGCATAGTATACCCTTGTCATTTTTCAGTGTCTAATTTTATTTCAAAGTTGTTTTATAATTTTAAACGTCTTTCCCTCAATTCAAAGTTGTTTTTTTAATTTTACAAGTCTTTCCCTCATTATTGTAAAGTCTCTACATTTTTCTTTTGCACATTTCCATGCGTTTCATCTTTATGTCATTTAAAATACTGGAAGTATAAATTATGTGCATACCCCCATAGTTCTGATATACTTCTTTCAAATCTGACTTGTTAAAATGCAGTCTCACCAGTGTTTATATGCATTTTGCATGCATATCAATTGTTGAAACTTCCTCAGTAGATGAAGAGACATACTATTATATGTTTTCTATTACAAAATGCAACATTTGTCAAGTTTTACCTCCGTGGGTGACTGGTATATGGTGGTGAGCCAATGCAGTATTTGATTGATCTTGTCAAAAAGCTTGTGTCGCCTGTCACTGTATTACAATGACTCAAATTAGAAATCTGGGTGCCAGTCATAGTGACATGCATATATTCATTTTGCTTTCTGACTTATTTAATTATGAATCGACTTTGTATTCTCATAACTCTTATGCCCAGGAGACAGTTGCCTCTCTGCTGGAGATAAAGAAAAGTAAATTTGCTCAGTGAACATGGAACATGGAATCAGAGGATGGCCAAGTTCTAAGCAACATCTAAAGTTGAAATCAAGGGAAAAGAGCCAGAAGGAGATGTTGAAGAAAAAGTCCCCAGGCAAGAAGAAAAGCTAGAAGTATAAGGATACAGAAACCAAAGAGGGCAAGTAGGCCCCTGTGACATGATCTATTATAAAGTTAAAAAAAAGTAGGAAAGAATTTCTTAATGACATCCATGATACCCAAGTACCTTGCATTCTTTTGCATTCAAGTGTCAGTTTAGTACCTAATTTAACCCTCAAGAACATTCTCAATGACACTTAAATAAAACAGATACTATAAGAAATACCCCAGTTGTATACTTGAGCAGTAACAATCAACACAAATGTAGCCTACAACATGGTATTAGTCACATGTGTCCATGATGCTGTGGCATTTCATAAATGATAAAAGCTTTAATCTTGAGACAAGAGACACTGATAAACATTAGAAAAATGCGTGAGTAAATAGGGTGTCAAACAAAGTGATTAATATGATTTGTGATAAATATGTGAATTTTAGATTCAGAAGATAAGAACACAGGTTACTTTAGGTAACAGAGGTGAATGTGGATTCTTGAGCATAGCAGGTTTCCTGAGGTCCAATGTAAAGTGCGTGTCCTAGTTAAAGCTCACATTTGTCAGTCTCCAGTGTGTGATCTGGAACATAAAATACAGATGGTTTTCTGAAGGGTCACCTTCTCCTTCGACCTAACAAGGGACCACGGTGCGTACATCTTTTCAGAGTTTCCACGAATTACAAAACAATACGGATTGAGAGTCTTTATTCGTTTGTGCTGTCCATTCATAGAGTAAATATGAAGTCACTAGGCTCAGGGTATAAAAGAAAATGTGAACCATCCCACTCCCATGGCTGTGTGGAGGGATGCAAGCTGTGAGCAAAGGAAGAGCTAGATAGCCGAGGCAGGAAACTAGATGGAGGAGGTGGTGAAGGAGGAGTGGTTACTAAGTAAGTAAGATTGTTTTGAGAGACAAGGGAGTGAGAAGGGAGGCTGTTCAAATATTCGAGAGAGGCACAATGGCTCACTCTGTAAGCTTCCACTCTCTATATGGGTAGAGATGGATTTTAAAATGTATGGGCAGAGATGTGGAGGGTCTTTCCTGAAGCACATGGGAGAGGCAGCTGGCCTTTGAGAGAGGAAAAGCGGATGCTGAGGACTGGCTGGATAAATCTCCCGCAAGGAAGCAGTGGAACGAACCAAAGGCCTCTGACAGCATTTGGAAGAAGGAGGGGACTTGAGGGGTTTTTCTTCTGAATGGAGTTTCCATTTTCTTAAATTAAAGAAGGTGGTGGGAGTAATGGTGGGTGTGTCCAGGAGAAAGAATCAAGAATCATGTAGAAACATTAGCTCAGAGCTAAACAAATGATAGTCGGATGTACATTGGGGTTTGGGAAAAAAAAAAGTGGCCCGGAAAAAATACATCTGAGGGAAGTATATTTTTACATGACTTAAACATTGGAGGAAAACAGGATTGTGCAAAACACATTATTAATTAAAGTGACAACCAAAACCAATACAATTGTCCATCACACTAATAATTAAGTCATATTAACTTGATAAGGAAATTCTAACTAAAATTAATGGAGATAAGTTCCATTAAATTGCTAAGGAAAATACAGTAATTTTGATAACACTAAGGCAGCAATTAGAAGCTTTCAGACAATCAGAGAGACGTGAGCATCAGTATAAAAACCCTGCTTTGGAGTTGTGGGGATACAAATTGTGTGCTCAAACCTCTGATAATGCATTACTAGCTGGAATTAAATCACACAGTGGCTGTGTCAGCAGAAAAGGCTGATACAACGTTTTACACTCTTGGTGCAAGTTGCACAGTGAAGACAGAGAGCCTTGGCTGCTCAAGGGGTGGGCTCTGAAAGGGCAGTTTTCTATCATACCATGTCAAATCCAGAGGAGTCGAGCGCCATCAATAAGCAGTGCATCAAAGTAGCAAATTCACAGTGCCATTCAAAGGTCGGATGACCGAGAAAGGTAAAAGCTGAAGGGAGCAGACAATTATGCCACTTGTAAGTTACTAGCTTCTTGGAATACTCACAGAAATGCAGGTTTCCATCATGAACATGAATGAGACAGAAAGTGAGAGTCTACTGAGCAAAGGTCTTCATTGAATTAATGGCTACAGGTGCATGTCTTACAGGTGCATGCCTTGCAGGTGCATTTCTTGCAGGTGCATGTCTTACAGGTGCATGTCTTACAGGTGCATGCCTTGCAGGTGCATGCCTTGCAGATGCATGCCTTGCAGGTGCATACCTTGCAGGTGCATTTCTTGCACCATTGATACCTAGTGTCACCAATCTTCCATCCTGGTGATCTCAGTGTACAAAGAGGACTCTTTGTGTCTTTAAGGTAGTTTGTTATTGTTCAAGGCAAGTAGAATTCTGCAAAGCTTCCAAGGAGCAAAGGACTCCAAGGGAAATCCCTACACACTTGTATCTGAACCTGTAATGGCCATGGCCTTCCCGAGGCAGCCTTCTTGGCTTCCTTTCCATCTCTCTGTAAACAATCCTTGTGTTACAGTTGCTCATGAGCAACTATTATGTTTGTGAGTAATAGTGTGGCTTCAGTATATAATTGGTGGCACCATGACAGTGTTATGCAGTTTAGATCTTGTGTATTATATTGCTACTATAGTCTTTTGTGGAGGAATATTGCTTTGAACCTTCTCTTAATTATTCTTTTTCTTATTATTTCTTAAAATTCAATTTAAATATAATTACATCATTTTCTTCCTCCATCTCTTTCTTCAGGACCTCCCATGTTACCCTCTCAAATTCATGGCCTGCTTCTTTTTATTTGTTTGTTTGTTTATTGGTTTTTCGAGACAGGATTTCTGTGTGTAGCCCTGGCTGTCCTAGAACTCACTCTGTAGACCAGGCTGGCCTCGAACTCACAGAGACCTGCAGCCTCTGCCTCCCGAGTGCTGAGGCTTGTACCACCCTCTTAGGCTTGTTGTTTAGCTTTGAGATTGTTATTTAATGACATTTCCCCTTCCCTTTTGTCCTTCCAAACCTCTCACATACCCACCTCTGATCTCTTTCAATTTCATGGCCTCTTTTTTTTCATTAATTGTTACTACACAGATGTATGCATTTGTTCATACATATAAATTCCTAAATGTACCCTTTTGGGTCCATATCATGTTACTTGCATGTAAGTATTCAGAGCTGGTTATTTGGTATTTGACGGCTGATGGGTGAGCTCTTCCTTAGGGAGTACCACCTGCTCATCCTTCTAACTTGCATGTTTGCCTGTGTGGGCACATATGTATGTTGGTGTATGCATGTGTGTGGAAGCCTCACTGAGCACTTCCATATTGAGACAAGAACTCTTGGACTCTGCTTACTGTTTGAGCTACTACTTATGGGACGGAATTGCAGGCAAGCCGCTACTTGATCACTAGGCCAAATGATCTTCGGAGTTGGAAGAAAGAGGAGATGTCCGTGGCAATGGCAGAGTTGCTCTGATGTCTTAGGGGCCAGGAACTGAAAAGGAGCCATGAGGAAGACTGGTGTTAGAGGAGAACTTGAGGAAAACCACGTTCTGGGGTTACTTCCTGTCTCAAAAGAAGGATCTGGTCAGTGATGACAGATTCTCCTCAGCAGAGAAGAGGGACCCGAGGGAGGCAGGCAGGGTGGGGCAGGCCGTGGCCAGGTCATCCGTGCCCTCCATAGAGCTTGTTCTGAGGTGAGGAGTAGGGATGAAGACCCCATTATGAGAGGCCCAAAAGAGAATGAATCAGAGACTTTACACAGACAACTGTTTCAAGGGATTTCTCTGTAAAAAAAATGACTGTAAAAAGAAAAATGAGAGAGGCAGATTATATTTATGCAGATGGAAAGAACTAACTGAGGCAGGGGCTAGACTGAACTAAAGAAACTATGTCAGAAGTTATGAGAAACATGTGTGAATAAATGACCAGGTAGGATTTAATAAAAGCCAGGGGGTCAGTTTTGAGTTTAATGTGGGTAGCATGAAGTCTTGTAGACTTTTCAATAGAGAATATATATTAAACATTATATGTATTCATAGGTGAATTCACTGAACTGGTTAATAACCATCATTGCTTTTGATAATCTATCTCCTTAGTAAAATAAACAAAAGAAAAAGAATTCTTTATCCTCCGGTTGGCAATTCCAGAATGCAGATACGACAGCCACCATAATTTACGAGACAGGAAGCTGAGGTACAGAGATTAAGCAGCTTTTTAAACAGCATCTATAAGTAGTAAAGTTCAACTCAGATAATCCGATTCCAGAATAGAGCACAGAGCACCCTGTCTTGGACTGTCAGTTTTACTTTATTGTTCAATAAATTATAAATTATCTTTAATTCCATGTACAGTTGTTTTCTGGAGGCTTACAAAAGTCATTTTTGTCTTTACCCAAATATTCTGCCTCTCCATTTCCATCAGATCAACAAACTCTATGTCTCTTGTTAGCATTTGCATAGTGTATTGATTATGTATAATTTATATATTGTACACATACAGTTCTCTCTTTTGTCATCCCTTTCTTGCCTGCCTTCGCATGGTAATGATCAAGTGCAGAATCAAGAAATTAGCTTGTTTTGGTAATAGTTGCTTTATAATTGCACAGTGTTTTATTGCTGGGTAGGCGTTACTACATAAACAATTCCATTTAGTGCTCGCAACAACTCTGAATTAAACACTGCCCTTTAAGAATATGAAAATTGAGAGACTGAGAGAAACTGATGTAGTACATAGCTCAGAGTAGACACTTTAAATTAACAGTCAAATAAACGAATAAAATAAAAGCCAACAGCTTATAGAGTTTGGGAGAAAAAAAGCGTTAACAGAAAGCTTAGAGTCCTTTCTGGTAGTTCAAGGATTTTTTTTTTTTTTCATTAGATTGTAGCTGAGTTGAGTTTGAATTCTTATTTTTAATTAAAGTCCTTTGTCTTCCAAGTACGTTAAAATGTAACCCAAGTGGCAAGATGGAATCTCTTGCTCACTGCATCCCCACAATAGAGCTAGCTGTTTTTCAGTAGCGAACACCACTGGTTCCACAGGTAACCCACTGTTCTTTGAGACAATATTGAGTTAATGTTTCAGCAGATTGCTATTGAAGACAGAATTGTACAATGCACTGTTTTGGAGGTGAAGCAGCTGAAGAAAGGATGATTTTCAATTACTAAAATTCGTTGAAATAGTAAGGGCGGATAGACATTTAAGGCATCCTCGCTGCACGCTTCAGCGTAGGTAATTGGTACCTTTCCCTCTCGATTCTTCTGTTCACTACATTTTAAGAGGCTCTGAGGGCAATATGCTTCCCAGCATCCTATTCTGGAGCATTTCTATACATTTCCCAAAGAAGATTAGAAGCCTGCCAGATGCTGCTCTCGGATTATGCCTTGCCTGGGTGTGGGGAAGGATGTGCCAGCTGCTGAATATCTCTTTTAGCATAGGCTTGTCATCCGCTCTGGCTCCTCCCGTCTGTGAAGTTGGGGAACAGAGTGAACGAGGAGGGCATTGGTAAGGGTGGAGGTGAAGGGTTTGTAAAACAATTATAGCTTGAGGATCCCCTGTTTTGTATTTCATGTGGGCCAGAAGTGATTTTACAGAAACGATTGGACATTTGTGAGAGTCATACAATTGAGCAAATGTTGTGCTCTCTGTGTGGGGTGATTGGGTAAGGGAGCTAAATGGAGGATCTGTATTTTCAGTATGTCTTACGCATGAGTCTTCAGGAGGAGGAGGGATGACCTTGTTTTTTTTTTTTTTTTTTGCACAAGTTAAGTGTTACCTTTGACCTTGTGTAAGGGCAACTGAGCTGCCTTCTACACTGGTGCAGCAACACCAGGGAGTTATTTTACGTTTCCTTGTTGATGCTCAGTGGCTGGAGCACTGAGGATAGACTGATACCCAACTCACAGCAGTGAAGCAGCATCCCAGTACGGGACAGCATAGTCAGCGCTGGTCAAATCAGTGCACTATTAACAAATATATACTCTGACTTTTCTCTTCCTGTCAAAAGCCACTGATGTTCAGTGCTATGTAAGAGGAATTTGAGTAACTGAGAATATATTCATGCTTGAGAAAAAAAAATTGGATCTGTTCACTGGTGCTGTTGCTGCCTGCCTCTATATTGAGGCAGGATTGTTTCTGTTGAAACAAGCATGAAAGTTGTATTCCTAAGTGTCAAAATAAAATGTCTACTCAGCCTGTGTGACATCAATTAAGAACTTAGAATATCACATCCCGCAGCTCAGCAGAGAGCCCTGCCTTGTTGCACAGGCTGCATCCTGCCCAGTCATGTTTGCAATAGCAGCTTATGAAAATATCTAGGATGAGAGGTGGTACTCACTGCGCGGTAAGGACTAAGCCACCTCTGTACTCTATTGCAGGGATAGGATACCTCAGACCATTCTTACACCTCTCAATCAAAAGCCAAAGTTTTCTCACATAAAATGTAGTTTTGATTGATAATTTTACATCCTGAGCTTTGAGGTCACAACTTAAAGAAATTGCTTTTCAAGAAAAAAAAAACTTTTAAATTAAAATTGCAGTGCACAATGAAGTTACTGCCATGAACACTCGCTGGGTAAATAGATTAAATTGAGAACATTGATAATGTCCTTCTAAAGGTGTAGTGCACATGGTATCACTGGAGCAATGCTTGCAAAGGCTATCACTGGCAGAATTTACCTCTTCTTGCGAATTCACATATTTGTTTTCATTCTGTTATTTCCCAAATGATTCCTGATTGATTTTAATTGTTTGAACTTAGATATTTTTATGTTAATATTTATTTATTTATATTATTATCATTCTTTAATTTTTTTTACAGTCCAGTCGTTATCCTTCTCCCGGTCCTCCTTCCCATAGTTACTCATCCCACCCCTCCTCCTCCCCCTTCTCCAAGAGGATGCCTCCACCCCACCCTCACCCCACCAGACCTTCCCAATCCCTGGGGCTTTAAGTCTCTAAGGGTTAGATGCATCTTCTCTCACTGAGGTCAGACCAGGCACTCCTCTTCTGTGTATGTGCTGGGGGCCTCATATCAGCTAGTGTAGGTCATCTGGTTGGTGGCTCAGTGTCTGAGAGACCTCAGGGGTCCAGGTTAGTTGAGACTGCTGGTCTTCCTATGGAGTCACCCTCCTTTTCCTCATTGTAACTCTTGGAGCACTTTGGGATGTATTTAGTCGGTTTTATTGTCTATAGCTTGGAAAAGCTCACATCACGTTGCTGAGGAGAAGGGCATGTATTAGTAATGAACACTAAATCAACAAAACCCCTTTCTTCAAACACCTGCTCCACGAGAAAGGGGTCCTCCCCCTGAGAGACATGAAATAAGGTGCTAAGTTCTGTGAGCAGCTCAGGGCTGGGCCATGAGGCATGTCATAACAGTCCTGCAGAAGGGGACACAGCCAAGACAAACTTCCTACTGGCTGCATTCCACTGTGTCTGTCAGAGGTGCCAGTTCATCCTTCCTAGAAGACTAATTGAACGCTAATTCATTGTGGTGGCGATGATTTATAATCTTTGGCTTATTTTATATGATTTAAGCCTTAGGGAAATTCATTGATTTTAATTTGCTTCAACAAACATTTGTCTTGAGTGTCCATTTAAGTTGGCAATAGATGAGAACAGCAGTGCTTTCTCCTGAGAAATGAGAGCGTGCCTCATGGCAGGGGGCGACATTTCTGTGTCTGTCCACTTCCTTTCTTCTACCAAAAAGACTCTTTGTAAGGTAGTACATGATTCTTTTATTTACTAGTTCTGCCAATTTGTTTATCATGGAGGAGAGCATGAATAATTTAGGGGTTTTTAGGTCACAGCCTATTATTGGTTTAGATATCATCTTATTCTCAGAAGTACAGAACCCAGCAGGCATTGTTTGGGGTGTAGTTTTTTTTATGGACTCTTGGGAGGTGAATTCACTTTGGACAGGGCAAAACACAATTTATGCATGAGCTGTGCAATAATAACACACACACACACACACACAAGTACACATGTGTGTTTGCTCAGTGATGGGCTGACCAGAACCATTTCTTTCTTTGCCCGGGACCTTGATGGATTGCTGGCTTAGAAAGCAGGCAGAGATGTATAGCCACAGCACTCATTTTAGCAGCAGCTACAGATATTCTTCCACTCATACCCGTTGGCTTTCTAATTCAGCTAAGTGTAAAGAGGATGCTATGAGGAAACACGTTATGATTTATGAGCCTGGATCTTGTTGTCCTAACAAAATTCTTAGGACAGCTGCAGGCTTGTCGGCTCTCTATTTCAAAAAGGAAGGAGGGGTGTTTCCTCTCCCAACCTAGGAAACCCAGTACCTAACGTCAGGAAGAAATGCTGCTTTTAATTATTTTGTTTTTTGTTTTTGTTTTTGTTTTTGTTTTTTTTTTGGAGGAGGGGTGAGCAGCATCAGGTAAGACAAAATAACTAGCATGTTTTATTTATTTTATTGTGATTAACTCTGTAAGAAGTGGTTGTTCGGAGATCATTGTCTACACTAAGATAACTGAAGCACAGGATGGCTTTAGCAATGAAGTGACAGAGTCTCCCCCATAGAAGGACTACAGTCTCCTCCCTAGTTCTTATTCTGTCAAAGCCTGTTTATAAGTCATATTCTATTCTATGCCATTACTAAAATTTAGTTACTCTTGTTTTAAATATACGTATACACATACATACACACTTTTCATACTACATTTGATAGAAATAATATCATCAAGAAGGCAGGGTGAGTTTTGTGTTGCAGAAATTGGTGATTTTAGGTATAATTGTCATTAGGTGGTAGACTTTTTAAATTTTAGATTTTTAGAACTTTAATCATTTGTCTATGTACTAATTTTTATAGTTATTATCCAAACCACTGGGTTTCCTTATGGTTTTCTCACATGTGTGTGTCAGTATACCTTGACTTTATTTGTCCGTCTCTCCCAGTTACCTACTGGGTCCTCTTCATTCCTCTTGCTGGTCTCCTTCCTTTCCCCCAATAGCGCCCCCTTCTGTTTACATGTCATATGAATTCTATTCCATTTTGTTCCCCCTTTGCCTTGGTAAAGAACTCTTCTTCCCCCTCTTGTATTCTGTCTCCTTTAAAACACACACACACACACACACACACACACACACACACACACACACACACACACACACACACAAACATTTAGATTTTGTACACGAGAAGAAACACTCTATAAATAGGAAGTACAGCAAACATGTAAGATTGTGTGTCACAGAGCCCCTTAGTGGCTGTTTACTTAGGGGACACTAGGGGGCGATATGTCATTTAGTGGTGAAAGGGAAATCTAGGGGTTCTGGGAATGGTCCGAGTTAGGTAAACAGGTTGATGAATGCAGAATGGTCCGGTATTTTGGTCAACAGTGCATTCTTCATTTAAACACTAAACATAACTAGTATCTATACAGATCCAGAGTTCACGTTTAAATATAGGGATCAAAATTATCCCTGTATTTTCAAAAAAGAATTATTTATTTAGTTAATGTATGTGAGTACACTGTAGCTGTCTCAGACACACCAGAAGATGGCATCAGATCCCATTACAGATGGTTGTGAGCCACCATGTGGTTGCTGGGAATTGAACTCAGGACCTCTGTAAGAGCAGTCAGTGCTCTTAACTGCTGAGCCATCTCTCCAGCCTAACACATAACTCTTAAAAAAAATAAAAAAATAAAAAAATAAAAAAATAAAAATAAAGATAGTCCCATTTGGTATTTCAGTAAAACATAATTCATTGGGAATGAATATGACTAAATTCTTTTCTCTCACTTCCAAATAGCAACAAAAAGAAAGAGAAATGATTTTATAAAATGAGGGAAAGCAAGACCAGTGAAGAGGTGATTTTATTTTCTCTCAGAGTTTGTGCTTTGAGTCCAGTGTGCTAACTCCGTGTCCCTGAACAGGGGAAATTGTTATTCATAAGTAGTAGAAACCCAAGAATTAGACTTCTAGCTTACCCAAGATCATTTCATCTGGCTCTCACCACTAATAATCACACAGCATTTGGAACGCTATAGAATCTATTCCTACGTAACGCACAGTAACAAACCATTGATTTCCCCTGAAGCTTATGGCTGGATGTCTCCATGGCTCCAGGCTTCACCCTTCTCCCTTCTCCCTTTGTGAGTCTTGGGAATGGAAGCACAGCCAGGCTACAGTGAGCTACCCTGAGATTATTTGTAAAATATTTCTATTCATCCCACATTTGTCCACACTTTGGCCATATTGCATAACTAAAAACAACCTCAGTATCCTCCCAACAGGTGTTGAGTATGAATGAGTCTCTAGCTCTCAGGGCAGGGACAAGTCGGTTTGATTGATTAGCTACTCTGGTGTCAAGCAGCATTGCCTGTCAACAGGAATGAGATGGGACTTTGTGAGAGCAAATTGCAGGATCAGCTCAACTTCACATTCAAAGCAACTTTCACCTTCTCCAGCTCTGGTAATTAGATTCGAGGACAGTGTTTAAACCCTCAGGTCCTTTCACGTTCCTTTAGTTTAGTCTAAAGGTCTGGCACACAATATAAAGTAGGATGTGTATTTTATCCCAGTGTGTGCATGTGAGGACAGCAGCCTTGCCTCATAATGGCCTTTCTGAGAGCATGTCATCGTAATTCTAATAAGGCTTGGCAGAAAAGCAAGAAATCTATCTCTTAGAGCCAACTCCATCTCAGCACAAGTGTGAACAGCAACCCCTGACCAGGATCCCGTTTCAGAGTTCTCCTGTTCCAGTGAGGCCTCTCTACCTGCGTGCCTCGTGCCCTAGCAAGGGAATCAACGTTTAACTAAATAACACATTTTGTGAAGCATTTTAAAGTGTGTACATCTTGTTTTTTAAAGTTTGTAAGATAGAATGCAAGACAAGTTAAATAAATTCCCTTTAAAATTTTGAAAAAAGGAAAAGGAGAAGGAGACTCACAGTGTCACAGGGGTGAGTGATACAATCTCCCAAACACCTCTAGTTGTCAGTGGCTGTACCAGTGCACTGTGCATGGGGTTGTGTACGTGTGTGAATATATACATGTGGATGAGATTACCACTGTGGTACTTTATTGAAAATGTAAACACTGCTCTGTATGCAAAATATAATTGAACATGCATTTAAAATAATACAGGCTGGGGCTGGATAGATGGCCCAGCAGTTGTTGTTAGATGTTGTTAGATGTTGATAGATGGTCCAGCAGTTAAGACCATCTGTTGTCCTTGCAGAAGACTAGGGTTCAGTTCCCAATACCCACATGGTGGCTTACAACAATATGTGGCTTCAGTTCCAGGGAATCCGATGTCTTCTTCTGACCTCTGAAGGCCCCAGTCATGTATGTGGCATTCATACATACATACATACATACATACATACATACACACATACAGGCAAAACATTCATACAAATAAGAGAAATAAATTTAAAATAGTATAAATCTTGTGAAGGATTCTCATGACTTCTTCCTCATTTGTGGCTTGTAATCTGAATGGATCTCTTAAGAAATCCACAAAATCAAAAATCTAAGATGGAAAAAGCCAATTTACTCAACCTGGATAGCCTTCCTTTCTCATTCCTGTCAGTGTCTTTCCACAGTTGTGGCCAAACAATCAAACCTCATCCCTCAGAAGACTGTTGCATATGGCAGAGGTGGAGAAGGATGTGTGTCTTGTGGTCTGGGTTCTACTGCAAGCTGCATCGCCTGCATTTGCCTGTCTTTCTATAGAGCATCAACCCCATGGGGGTAAAGATTGAGCTCTCTTGTTATTTCTTCTACCTTCTGCATCTATAGTCATCTAAATTAGATTGTTCCATAGATATTTAAGTGTATTCCTTGTGCCAGATGCCAGTCTAGATGCTGAAGATAAAGGAATGCATAAAATAAAATTCTTACATTGACAGTATACATAGTCTAGTGAGATGATAAATATAAATATTTTGAAGAATAATATAGCATAGTTAGAAGACAGAAATGTCATCTTTCTCTTTCTCCTTTCACCGCCCCCATGTGTGTGTGTGTGTGTGTGTGTGTGTGTGTGTGCTTGTGTGTCCACACATATGAGAAACAGCCCTACATAGGAAATTAGGTTAAGTATTTCTGCTAAATTATCACCCAGGAAAGGCCTGAACCAAGCTGAAAGACTGAGATCTGTGGGTACAAGAATGAGAGAGGGTTCAGGGTAGAGACTAACATCCAAGGCACAGCCACAGGACAGCAAGGTAATCAATGTAGGTGGGTGGAGGTGAGCAAGCCATTTGAGTGTCCGAACACAGGCTTGGTCTTGTTAGCAGTGCTTTATGCTTATTTCTGGCCTCTGAGAAGGATGGGTGTGTGTTTCCTATTCATAACATGTAGGTAGCAGGTCAGGTTGTAAATTGACTGACTGACTGACAGCTTTCAGTTCCAGGATCTAGAGTTCAGCACTTTCCAGCTCTTGTTGTTTAATGAAAACCATGGCAAACTTCCTGGGCTGGAGTCAAAAATGATCCAAACGAACATTTCTGCCCATTAATAGCTGCAATGGAGTAATTTTGTGTCTCATAGGTATGAGTGGGAGATTTATGGGCAACGTAGCCGATTATGAAGGAAACTAGAACATTCTTTAAGGAATTCTAGAATTGTCTAACTTAAAAAACTAAAAGACAAAAACAAAAAACAAAACTTCACAGTACTCTGAACCTTTTAATACTATTGTTTGTTTTAGCTCCTACTCAACCTGAATTTTATCCCAGCTGTTGAGGCTTTCTGAAATAAACATTTCTTCTTTCTTCTTGTTCTTGTTCTTGTTCTTGTTCTTGTTCTTGTTCTTGTTCTTGTTCTTGTTCTTGTTCTTGTTCTTGTTCTTGTTCTTGTTCTTGTTCTTGTT
>NC_034598.1:53392472-53402866 GCF_900095145.1 Mus pahari | reverse complement strand
CTCCTCCTCCTCCTCCTCCTCCTCCCTCCTCCTCCTCTTTCCCCTCCTCCCCCTCCCCCTTCTCCTCCTCCTTCTTTAAAAAAAAACTAAACTAAATTTGGGTAGAATTTGGATCCATGGGGGTATAAAGAAGTTAAAGGAATTTTAAATATATGAAAAGCACTGGGTAATCATTTTTAAGAAAAACAACTATATTTTTGTCCTACTTGCTGGTGAGAATAGTTGTGGAAAGCAAGTTAGCAGTACTCAATGTGTGTATTTCACAGCCCCTCACATCAGGTCTGGACACTCACTGCAGAAAACTCAGAGAGGTGAATAAGCATATCTAATGAGGAACTTTCATCCCTCTATAGATGTGTATTGTCGTGGTACTCAAGACCAGAAGGTAATAAAACCATCTACCAGAGATGTGCACATGGAATGTGCATGTTTAACACAGCACACATAGAAGCAACACACTAGACATAAATAAAGTAATGCACATAGCCTTTAGGAATGTGGGCAGAAAGTAAGAATCTGATAAAAAAAATAAAAGAATCAGTGGAAGACAAAAGTAGAAGCAAGATGCACATCAAGTACTCCATTGCTTCTCTGGTTAAGTTGATTCACATAAATTGACTGCTTTGTAAAGAGGTGGTGGGAATATGAGATATGAAAGTTGAGGAATAAAAAGTGAGGCTTGTGGAACAAAAGAGGACCAGAAATAAGCTGGAAAGGGAATTGAAGCAAGAGAAACCTTTTGGTGACAGAGTATTGGAAATAGACATATAGGATCAGATGAATAGGAGCTTTGCATTTAGGATTCAAACTATAAGGAAAACGAATACTCCCTTTGGAGTCTGTTACACTGTGATTCCAGGGATGCCATCGGATGGGAGGGCAAATTAAAAGGAGGAATTCTGAACAATTCATGACCATGAAGTAAACATTAAAAACAATTCATGTTAAAAAACTACCTTTTAAAAATATGTATCTTTATATACATATATATTTATATATCTATATATCTATATCTATATAGATATAGATATTTGTTTACATTTCAAATATTATCCCCTTTCACTGTTTCCCTCTGGAAACTCCTTACACCATTCCTTCTCCCCCTGCTTCTATGAGGGTGTTCCCCAACCTGTCAACCCACTTCTGCCTCCCTGCCCTCGAATTCCCCAAATCCGAGCCTTCATAGGACCAAGAGCCTCTTCTCCCATTGATGCCTGACAAGGCCATCCTCTGCTACATATGTGGCTGGAGCCATGGGCCCCTCCATGTGTACTCTTTCGTTGGTGATTTATTTGCTGAGAGCTCTGGGGGGTCTTTTTTAACAGGCCAGTCATTATCACTCTCCAGATCTACCCATCAACAGTTCCACCCCATTCCTCCTCCCCACTGTGTCCAAGAGGATGGCCCCAACCCCTTCTCACCCTTCCCTTCCCACCCCTTCCTGCAGCACCCTGTCCCCTCCAGGCCACTCCATTCCCTGGGTCCTCAAGTCTCCTGGGTGTGGCTTCTTGCACTTAGGCCAGACTAGGCAGTCCTCTGCTGTGGATGTGTCAGGGCCTCATACCAGCTAGCGTATAACCACTAGCAATGGTGTTTCTAGACAGTGGCATTTCTTTCTTTTTCTTTTTCATTTTTTAAATTATTTTCTTCAGTTATATTTCAAATGCTATTCTGAAATTCCTCTCCCCACCCCCCACCTTGCTCCCCAACCCACCCATTCCAGCTTCCTGGCCCTGGCATTCCCCCTGTACTGTGGCATATGATCTTCCCAAGATCAAGGGCCTCTCCTCCCATTGATGGCCGACTCTGGCAAATACAGAAGTGGATGCTCACAGTCATCTATTGGATGGAGCACAGGGCCCCCAGTGGAGGAGCTAGAGAAAGTACCCAAGGAGCTAAAGAGGTCGGCAACCCTATAGGAGGATCAACCATATGAACTAACCAGTACCCCAAAGAACTGTGTCTCTAGTTGCATATGTGACAGTGACATTTCAAGTGTGCTTTTACAGGACTATGAGGTGCCTCTGCAGGGTGTGTGATAGGAAATGGATGCTTCAGGCTGATGCTTTTTATTTCTTTGGAGGCTCCATTCCTGTCCTCCAACCTTAGTGTCTGTGTCTTTGTCTTCACCTTCTGGGCATCCTTACTGTGGAGACGGAGCCATGTTGGGGCAGATGGGTTCTTGCTTTATGGCACTAATCCATATGATATGGCACTATCCACAGAGGTTGTTTTTATTTAGTTATTTTAAGGTTTCCCCCTCCCACTTCCTCTCCTATTTTCAATGTTTAATTACTTCATCTTGAGTTCCCATTTCGTTTTCAATTCTGACCACAAGGTCTTCATTTCAGGCCATTTTCGGTGAGCTGCAGAAACAGACTCAAGTTCTCTGCTTTCTCGATTTCTCTGAGCGCTGGCTCTACACGCTCACTTGATTTATTTTCAAAGTGGGAATAGTGGGTGTCTGCTGCCAGCTCTATGCTCCAGATACTATGGCAGATGCACGGCCATGCCATTGAGTGCTATTTCTCCCTCTTCTGTTTATTGGATAGAAACTCAAGTCTGTGACCAATAAGGTGTTCCTCGGTGGCTTCAGTTCAGAACCTTTGCTGAAAATCTTGGTCTTGTGTTTACACAGTGAGGGTGTGATTCACATCACCCTACATCACTTGCACTTAGTTATTGCTTCTTCAAGGATAATTACTATTTACCTAATTATATAGTAAGTGCTATTTAGTGGTCGGGTAATTAAACAACTACTGCATAATTACAAGACAACTGTGGTATCTGGGAGAGTTTGAAGAGAATTCATTTTTTATCAGTAATTCATTTTTATCAGTAATTCTATCTAAAGAGGATGGCATCAAGTCACCTAAAGGACAAGGGCAGATGTCATTTTGTTTCACATTAAAACCTAGCACTTAGCATCTAGGAAGCAAAGTGCTTTCTTCAATGAGAATGAATTGCATGTACTTTGCTGGACAGTACAGGACCCCACTTTCGTTTTCTTGGACCGGGAGGGAGTTGTGAGTCTTAATTCGGGAATATTGATCACCTCCGTGTCTGCCTAATTTGAGAAGCAATGCAGATGTAGGCAAGCACCAGCCAGATGGGTCAACCCACCTACTGCTTTCTTCCTATAGGCTCTCAGAGTCTGCATCAGGGGCTGCTAATGTCACAGTGCCTGGCAGCAGTTTGTAACTTGGGAGAGGTCTTTGCCACATGCCTACTGATTGGCTCTCATCCCTCAGATGTCTGAGTTCAGTCCGTCCAGACAGAAAGCTTTGGGATCTGCATTTTATCCAGAGCCACTCAGGTGTTCCTCAGGTGACTTCAAGACATCTGCCATTTTAAGAGGCTATAAAAACTGCAAACAAATCCAGGTGTTGGGCAGAAAGATTGCTTAGTGGTTAAGAGCACTGGTTTCCCTTCCCAAGGACCTGAGTCTTCTTTTAAGTCATGCATGAATTATGAAATACATCTTACCCTAAATCCCAGAACACATTAACAGTAAAAAAAAGCTGGGCAGTGGTGGCACACACCTTTAATCCCAGCACTTGGGAGGCAGATTTCTGAGTTCGAGGCCAGCCTGGTCTACAGAGTGAGTTCCAGGACAGCCAGGGCTACACAGAGAAACCCTGTCTCAAAAAATAAATATAAATAAATAAATAAATAAATAACAGTAAAAAGAATAGATATATTTAATAAAAGAGAGCATGAGTTTTCTTTTACCATCTACCATGACAGATCTACTTGCCATGCTGGAAATAACTTATAACAACAGATTTTTGAGAAAAAAATTGCATTTTGGATTGAGCAATTAATGAGTTGTATGGGGACTTGGTCTATAATTTGGAATAGAGAGTGGCTGGCATCATCTGGTAAAGTGTTTGCTTGCTGCCCTGCTTTCCTGAGATATGAGTGTCAAATAAAAACTGCATAGAGTTAAGGGAAACCACTGTGCAGTGTGATATTTGTACACATTATGAGGCGATTTATAATCAAGGTAATTAAAAATCACACCTATTTTTCTTGTGCTAAGAGAACTTGAGACTTAACCTCTTCTTTCTTAGCATATTTCAGTTATAGAATATATTTTTATTAACTCTACCCATCATGTTGTAATTAGTCTCCAAAACTTACTAGATAAAATCTATACTTTTTAGTCATTGTCCCAGGGAGGCCATGCAGAGCTATAATTGTACTGAACTCTGCATTTGAAGCAGCATCTGGGGGTGGTGTAGGCATGTGTGTACCACAGTCATTGTGGCATTCATTCCTAACAGTCCCCAAATATGGGAGGTATCTGAATGCTCTTCAGTGGATGACTAGGTACAGAATCACAGATAATGAAAATTTGGGGGATTGATAATTATAATGGATATTCTTCAGCCTTTACAGAGGAAATTGTGTCATTTCTGCTGACTTGACCGAGTCTCGGGGACAGTGAAGGTGAAACAAGGCAGCCCCAGAGGTAAGACATCACCAGCATCTATGTGGGGCCTCACATATACTGAACACACCCTGGCGTCATGTACTGGCTAGTTTTGTGTCAATTTGACACAGCTGGAGTTATCACTGAGAAAGGAGCTTCAGCTGGAGAAATGCCTCCACGAGATCCAGCTGTAAGGCATTTTCTCAATTAGTGATCAAGGGGGGAGGTTCTCTTGTGGGTGGTGCCATCTCTAGGCTGGTAGTCTTGGGTTCTATAAGAGAGCAGGCTGAGCAAGCCAGGGGAAGCCAGCCAGTAAAGAACATCCCTCCATGGCTTCTGCATCAGCTCCTGCTTTCTGACCTGCTTTAGTTCCAGTCCTGCAACCTTTGGTGATCAACAGCAGTATGGAAAAGTAAGCCGAATAAACCCTTTCCTCCCCAACTTGCTTCTTGGTCATGTTGTTGTACTGGAATAGAAACCCTGACTAGGACAAGTACAAAGGCAGGGGGTAGAGTACGTAGGGAGCCAAAGGTAAAGACCGGATCTACAGAGAACAAGTCAGTCTGCCTAGTGTAGGGCACGGACACTACAGTATGTCATCCTCTATTGGGTATTGGTGGTTGGCTGAATCATCTTCATATTCTCTGAGCACAAGAAGGGCAACTGAATTGATGGAGATCTTTGCCTAGACCAATCATCTCATTACCTACTTGCACATGGATGCAGCTTGTGCTACATCTTGATCGCATACAACAAAATGAAAGATGGTTGGTTCATCTGACTTTGACCTAAGGTTAGCATGTATAAGACGTCATCCCCCCAAATTATTTGCTATGTAGATTCTTGCCACCACTTATAACCTTAAACACAAGCATCAATTGTCAGAGCTTCTGAGTTAGAGGAAATGGTAATAGCGGTAGCTTTTGACTAGGCAGTTTACTAGGCATGGCACCCCAGTTTGTGTAGTACATGAGTTCTACCCTTGATGAGGCTGCATTGTTTAGCAACTTCAATATCAATCCTCCTGCGCATCCATGATCCTGTGCGCTGCTTTGTCTGGAATTCATTGCTATGGGCAAAGTGGCACAAAAGATAGCTGCACGCAACAGTGTGAACAGCACTTTTAATTTGTCTTCCCATCTGATGGCGTGTCTAATTATACTTTAGAAAACCCATTTTAAGTGGTAGTTAAAACTTCCATTGAAATATATTTACATAAAAATGAAGATTAAATAAACACTTAAAAGTTACATCATGGAGGCATCTTAATTCTCTCATTACTTCTGCCGCATTTTAAAGCATGATCTATATTTTGTTTATACTGAAATAATTTTTCAGCGAATGCAGAGTGTCCAGAGGCAGCTGCTCGGAATGAGAGTGAGAGAGACAGGGAGGAAGCAATCCATTCTTGCTTTGAAATTATCCAGCCACTTAGTATCCATATTTGAGTAGCTGCAACTGTTTTCTACCATCAAAATTCTTTTAAAGTGTTCTTAAATTTACACAATTGCTAAAAGTAGTGATGGGGTAGAGGCCTATTTTATTAATCACACAGAGATGAAAAGATTCGATTATACATCTTTAAATGACAACAGATTATGCTTCTCTCCCCTTTGTTTTTGCCATCTCCAGTCTGTCTTCCCAATTCTCAGCACTGTAGTTAGCGTAATAACTGCTCCACCTAATAGAGCACTATTCTCTTTATGCAATAGCATGCACATTCTTCCCTTTTGCAGAATTTTAACAAGAATTTTTACTGTATTAGTGCAATTCTTTGCCCAGACCTCTAATGGTTGTAATTAGTATTACAGACCTGCTTGTAGTTTAAATCATCCGTTTTTAAAGTTGCCAGTGCATTTGGAGTCTTAAAGTAGAGTGGTGATTGGCTCCCAGTCTCTCCCAAATTTATAACATAATCAGTCTGGTGTGTGACTGGGGTTAGGGGAATAAATGCTTCAGTGATGTTTATTTGCAGCAAGACCCGGGAGCATCCGCTTTCGGGGACTGAAGAGGTTTCCTTTAGGATCTCTTGTGTTAATGGTGCAGCTTTCAACCTGTCTGCTCAATGGACTCATGTGGGGAACTTATAAAGTTTATGAGGTCTCTTTTCTTCCCCCAAGGAGATTTAATTTGACTGCCTTGGATGGTGGTTTGGGATTTGAGATTTCTCAAAGATCCCATGTTCTCCTATGTGAAGAAAAGTTTAGGAATCATCATGTTAGCCCATAATTTCAGAAAACACCATGGAGTAAATCTATTTGGGGAGGCAAAGAGACAATTATATTAAAAACTTTGGTACTGAAGAAAGAAATTGGCGAAATCACTAGAGGACAGAAAGATTGTGCATTGGCATAACTTAGATTAGCATAATTAATATTGTAAAATGGTTATATTACTAAATGTATTCTATATGGTCAATTCAAGTTCATCAAAATCCAATCAAATGCTTTACAGACTAGAAAAATAATTTCTAAAACTCATACAGTATTGCAAAAGCAGGTAGCCAAAGCAAAAGAATTCCAAGAAGAAAGCAATGCTGGAAACATCGCAATATCTGATATAAAAGTACTCTACAGCGCTGTTGTCACAAAAACTCCAGGGTGCTGGCTGGCACACAAGAGAGGACTCCAAAACATCCCACTCAGAGGAGTACTACTCAGCTATTAAAAACAATGAATTTCTGAAATTCTTGGGCAAATGGATGTATCTGGAGGATATCATCCTTAGTGAGGTAACCCAATCACAAAAGAAATCACTAGATATGCACTCACTGATAAGCGGATATTAGCCCAGAAACTTAGAATACCCAAGATACATTTTGCAAAACACAAGAAAACCAAGAAGGAAGGCCATCATGTGGATACTTCATTCCTCCTTAGAATAAGGAACAAAATACCCATGAAAGGATATAGATACAGAGACAAAATTTAGAGCTAAGATGAAAGGATGGACTATTCAGAGACTACCCCATCTGGGGATCCATCCCATCATCAGCCACCAAACCAGGATACTAATGCACATGCCAGCAAGATTCTGCTGAAGCGATCCTGATATAGTGGCCTCTTGTGAGGCTATACCAGTGCCTGGCAAACACAGAAGTGGATGCTTACAGTCAGCTATTGGATGGAACACAGGGCCCCCAATGGAGGAGCTAGAGAAAGTACCCAAGGAGCTGAAGGGGGATGCAACCCTGTAGGTGCAACAACAATATGAACTAACCAGTATCCCCTGAGCTCATGTCTCTAGTTGCATAAGTAGCAGAAGATGGCCTAATCGGTCATCATTGGGAAGAGAGGCCCCTTGGTCTTGCAAACTTTATATGACCCAGCACAGGGGAAGGCCAGGGCCAAGTAGTGGGAGTGGGTGGATAGGTGAGCGGGGGCGGGGAGGTATAGGGAACTTTCGGGATAGCATTTGAAATGTAAATAAAGAAAATAATAATAATAATAATAATAATAATAATAATAATAATAATAATAATAAAAAATAAAAATGGTGTTGGAAAAACTGGATCTCAAAATGTAGAATAAAACAGATCTATAGTTCTTGCTCTTTACAAAACTCAACTGGAAATGAATCAGACACTCCAAGGTGGGCCAGGTGTGGGTACTCATGCCTTTAATCCCAGCACTCAGGAGGCAGGGACACTCAGATCTCTGAGTTCAAAGCCAGCCTGATATACTTAGCAAGTTCAAGACTAGTTAATATTACATAATGAGATCTTGCCTCAACAAACAAACAAACAGTCGAACAAACAAGACTCTAAGGTAGGACTTTGGAACTTCTGGAGGAAAACATATACAAAGTATGTTAAGGCACAGGCATTGGCAAAGATTTTCTGAGAAGGACTTGAGTATAAAGTGAAACCAAGTTTTTCCTCCTGGCCACCGTGGTCCCTGAAATAGTGACTCTGAGACTAATTATTTATTAATAAATGTCTAGGCCACAAGCTTCAGCTTGTCCTCTGCCTTGCTCTTATCATCACTTTTATTCTATCCTGGGTCCAGCCATGTGGCTGGTTTCCTCTTCTTGTCTTGCTACATCTGTCTCTTGAGAGTTCCTGGGGTGAATCTCTGTTTATGCTAACCTGAGTTCAGTTACCTTCTGGTTTACGTTCATTTCTTCAGCGTCCAGGCAACCCTCTTGTACTTCTGACTATTTCCTTACCTCCTTCCTATCCCTGCCAGATGTTCTGCTTCCTCTTCTCTGCCTCAGCTCATTGGCCATAAGCTTTCTTAGTGATAGGTGATGCTTATAAGAGAGTCTCTCTACACTCGATTTGTCAAACATATTCCTAAGAGATTACATGACATTTAAAGTAGAGCAGCAAAGAAACAGCCACCATAGTGAAGATGCAACCTACAGAGTAGAAAAAGGTTTTGTTTACTATACACCAGACAAGGGACTAATAGCCACAATATATAAAGACCTACAAAATTTGAACACTGAAGACACAGATCATCTTATAAAATGAACTAATGGATAGAACAAACAACTGTCAAAGAAAGAATGATGAATGGATAATAAACTTTTGAAGAAGGGTTAAGAATCCTTAGCCACAAGGAAATGTGAATTAGAACTGCTTTGGATTTCATCTTATCCTATTCACAATGAATGTCATCCTGAAGAAAGTAAATGACATCAGAGGCTGGTGGGCTATGGGTCAATAGGAACCCTTCCACAGTGCTTGTGGTTTTGGGAGATGAATGTAAGAGTTTTACAAAACAACAGAAAACAACACCCAATAGAATACAGCTATGCCATACCTGGGCGTGTACCAGGAAGACTCTAAATCAACATACACAAGAAATAATTACACAACCATTTTTTCTACACTATTCCCAAAGTTAAGAAATGGAACCAGACAAGGTAGCCATTGGCAGATAAATGGAGAAAAAAGCAATACACACACACACACACACACACACACACACACAATGAAATGTCCTTCAAGCATAGAGAGAAAACAAAACCATGACACTTACAGGAAATCAGTATAACTAGTGTCTTAGAGTTAACACTGCTATGATGAAACATCATGACCAAAGCAACTTGAAGTGGAAAAGGTTTATTTGGTTTATACTTCCATACCACTGTTCATTTTTGAAGGAAGTGACACAGGAACTCAAATAGGGCAGGAACCTAGAGTCAGGAGTTGATACAGAGACCATGCAAGGATGCTGCTTACTGGCTTACTCCTTGTGGCTTGCTCAGCCTGTTTTCTTAGTGAACCCAGGACCACATGTCCAGGAGTGGTCCCTTGTGCCACAGATGTGCATGTGTGCAGGGCAACTTGTGGAAATTGATTTCTCCTTTTTTGGCCATGTGGGGTTCAGGAATTTAACTCTGATTGTCTTGCTATGAGAGCAATAAGTACAATCAGATTTGAGTATCTGTCTGGCTTATCACTTTCTCCCTATATGACACCTACCTGTCAGTCAAGAGCCATGTAACAGTTCAAATTTTCTAAAAGTTGTTCATTGATTTCTTCTTCTTCTTTGACTCTCCAGTGAGTGTTCTGTATCTGCTCACTTTGTGTCTTAGCTTCCACTCACTGCTAATTCTTTTTTTTTAATTTTACATTTTCACTTTTAATTTCCGATGTAACCACACTAGTGACACCTTCTGTCTTAGTGTTAGTTGCCAGACACTGGGGTTTATTTCATGCTTTTCGGAAATCTTAGAGTGAAACTTAGATGTGCCTGGAAACAGTTTTTGGCCTGCTGGGACACACACACACACACACACACACACACACACACGCACGCACGCACACAATTGGGGTTTTTCTCAATTCCTAAGGTGACCTTTGTAGCTAAAATGTTCCTGATGAGTAACGATGTGTTTCTTCTTCTTCTTCTTCTTTTCTTTCTTTCTTTCTTTCTTTCTTTCTTTCTTTCTTTCTTTCTTTCTTTCTTTCTTTCTTTCTTTCTTTCTTTCTTTCTTTCTTTCTTTCTTC
>NC_034598.1:53381791-53392397 GCF_900095145.1 Mus pahari | reverse complement strand
TCTTCTTCTTCTTCTTCTTCTTCTTCTTCTTCTTCTTCTTCTTCTTCTTCTTCTTCTTTCTCCTCCTCCTCCTCCTCCTCCTCCTCCTCCTTCTACTGTTTCCCAGTGACTTCTTTCTTCTGACCTTACTGCCTGTTGGTTAGCCAGTCAATTATAAAATAAATAGTTCTTTAGCAATGTCATTTCCTTTTTACATGAGAATTTAGTGTATGTTTATAGTGTAGAGCCTTTTGACTCTTGGCTTGCTCCACCAAGTAATTCATAGTAGTATAATTTCTGATGAAAACATTCTTTTGGCCAAACGGATGCCCCCTGTGAACTCTTCCTCTCTATTTATATCTTGCTTACTCCTAAAAGCTGATATTTCTTTTTTAAAAATCACACTTAACAAACTTACTATTTTTTCTTTTCTAGTCTTTATCCCCAACAAACCCAATATTAAAAGAACAGAAAAATCAAATATAAATTTTACCAAGAAAAATTTATTCTTATGTAAGTTTATATCTGCTGATACGTTTTAGCATATAAAACTATTCATGGTTAGTGGGTTTTTTTGTGTGCGTATCTATGTAATTAATCTTATTCATTTTCAACTGGATAACTGATGTATTTTTACTTCTTGTTTGCTAACACACTTCATAAATACTGTGTATTTTGAAGTCATGTAAAATGTAGGATCTGAGTCACAGGCTCATTTTGCTGTAATATGTACAGAGATTATTAGTGGAAAACAAAAGAACACCACTCAGACTGGAGAATGGAAGTAAGGATAACAGAATGTAGGTAGTTTTAATGGAATGTTGTCAGAGAGAGTATAGATGATATATGGATAGGAACAAACACATAGTATATGGAAAGAAAAATAAAGTTAGTCTGGCATAAATGAAGTTTGAATTTAGTTTTCATTTCTTCAATATTTTCCCATTTTTACTGTCACCTGATAGAGTAGCTGATGTGATCAGGTGACAGGGAAGGGACATGTTTCCAACATGTTTTGCAGTTATAGTGTGATGTTTGCTAAGAGATGAATATTCTATCGATCTATCAAGAGACCTCATTAAGCTAAGGGCTATTACCAGGCCAGGAGCAAGATTACAGAAGTGTGGGACTCCAGTCTGTTTGAAGCCCATTTGTAGAATTCATTGCTTGTGTCTATTATATCTGGGATGAGTATAATCTTCATTTTGTAGAGGGGAGTCCATGGTGACTAGATCATCTTTGTCTTCTTTTCCAGTCATGCACAGGGCAGGGACTTCCTAATTCCTGACCGAGTGTGCATCAGTTTGCTTTCTTTAGATGCATTTTTCCTCACTCCTCTGTCACTATTCTTAATTGATTTTCAAGTTCTGAACTGAAATGTTTTGTATTCCAAAGGAGGATGCTCCTAGGAACACTGTTTTGAATGGTTCACAGAATTGGTTCAACCTTCACTTCAATTTCCTGCACTCCACATTATTACAGATGGAGGAACAGTGTCAGGCTGCCAGGGTTTTTTTTGATGGACTGCATGTGGTGTGCAGAATGACTTCAATCAAACAGATAGAGTGAATGACAGAGTGTAGCTTGTCCGTAGAATCAAGTAATTTCCTCGGGAACGTTATGAGTGGCTGAGATTTTCTGTAACTTACCCTTCACATTTAAATTCTTGCATTTAGTGACTGACTGCTTTCTGAGGATCCCTGTGGCATCAGGGTGCTTGCCCCTAGAATGTGCCACTTAAGTCAAGTCCTTGGGGCTTTCTCTGAGCTCGCTAGGCGTAACGCGGTATTTATATTTAGCAGGTAATTAATTAGTGTTTCTTGATTGAATTAATTATTGCCTAGTTTCAGAAAAGCACAAATGTTGCTGTGAATTCTTAACACAATGGAAATAACATTGAAAAAATACTTCCAAATATCGCCACTTTTCTACAGCCTGGCCTATGAGAAGGAAAAAAAATCAACACCCCATGTAATATAGACATAGAGTCTTCAATATTTTTAATTTAGGATAATTGTAAAATTTACTTCTAATGCATGCATTTGATACAAGGTCACCTTGAGTATTATTCTTTTTCAAATATACTGTGTATGTGTTAACTTTTTCTTAACACAATAGAATATACATCTAAACATATATGCATGCACACACATATTTGAATGTTGCTTTTTTGCTAACTTGCAAAACAAAAAAAGGAATTTCAATAAATTCTTGAAATCTCCCATTTAGTCCTAATATGGATACATGTATAGTTTAAAGAAGCAGAAAGATAGAGGTTCTGTTAGCAAAGATAAAAGTGAGAGGAAAAATAAAACAGGATCCCCTTCAAGTGCCCTTGAGATGGGATTACATCATAGAAAGTGCACCAAGTGTAGCTATTTTCCACATTAATTCTACAAATGTGCATGGCCATTGTGGTATATTCAGAATTGATGCAGTAAATGATTTAGAGGATTATTAATCCATATGGATTAAAAAAAAAAACAGAAATACTGGAAAACAAGTTTTGGTAGGATGAACAAGGTATGAAACTCTGTGCTCTTTCTGTTACCAGAAGAGTAAAACAGCTTATCCACTGTGGAAGTGGTACAGCAGTTCCTCAGAATCTCCCAGATGTGGTTACTGTATGTCCAGAGTCTCCACTTTAGATAGCTACCCTAAGAACTGAAAACAGTACTAAAGAGTTATTACTAAATACATGGTGATGGGTAATGCTCCTAAGAACCAGATGATGGCACTGAGCTAAGTTCCTAGCAACAGATGAATGGATAAAGAAAATGTACATGCCCTATCAAATATTATTCATCCATTAGTGTAACTGATTAAATCACAGATTTGCTTACACATCCAAACAAAACTATGGTTTTCCTTTGGAGAATGCAACTCATAGAATGTTTCAATCTTGAGGAAACTGTTATACAACGGTCATGGATAAAGTACCGGTGGTGGTCTTTATTTTAGCAAAAGTGTGTATTAACACTGCTATTTAAGATATAAAGGATCTCTCTCTCTCTCTCTCTCTCTCTCTCTCTCTCTCTCTCTCTCTTTCTCTCTCTCTAATCACCTCAAAACACCTGAAATATCCTTTTTTTTAAAAAATTATTATTATTATTTTCTTTATTTACATTTCAAATGCTATCCCGAAAGTTTCCTATACCCTCCCCCCACCTCTGCTCCCCTACCCACCCACTCCCACTACTTGGCCCAGGCCTTGCCTTGTGCTGGGTCAAATAAGGTTTGCAAGACCGAGGGGCCTCTCTACCCAATGATGGCTGATTAGGCCATCTTCTGCTGCATATGCAGCTAGAGACACAAACTCAGGGGGTACTGGTTAGTTCATATTGTTGTTCCACCTACAGGGTTGCAGCCCCCTTAAGGTCCTTGGGTACTTTCTCTAGCTCCTCCATTGGCGACCCTGTGTTCCATCCAATAGCTGGCTGTGAGCATCCACTTCTGTGTTTGTCAGGCACTGGCATAGCCTCACAAGAGGCCGCAATATCAGGGTCCCTTCAGCAGAATCTTGTTGGCATGAGCATTAGTATCTAGGTT
The DNA here is from genome assembly GCF_900095145.1 of Mus pahari. NCBI lineage: Eukaryota > Metazoa > Chordata > Mammalia > Rodentia > Muridae > Mus > Mus pahari. Next base: position 53,388,869 of record NC_034598.1, on the reverse strand, counting down.
TGGTGGCTGATGATGGGATGGACTCCCGAATGGGGTAGTCTCTGGATAGTCCATCCTTTCATCTTAGCTCTAAATTTTGTCTCTGTACCTATATCCTTTCATGAGTATTTTGTTCCTTATTCTAAGGAGGAATGAAGTATCCACCCAGTGGTCATCCTTCTTGGTTTTCTTGTGTTTTGCATAATGTATCTTGGGTATTCTAAGTTTCTGTGCTAATATCCGCTTATCAGTGAGTGCATATCTAGTGACTTCTTTTGTGATTGGGTTACCTCACTAAGTATGATATCCTCCAGATACATCCATTTGCCCAAGAATTTCATAAATTCATTGTTTTTAATAGCTGAGTAGTACTCCATTGTGTAAATGTACCACAGTTTCTGTATCCATTCCTCTATTGAGGGACATCTGGGTTCTTTCCAGCTTCTGGCTATTATAAATAAGGCTGCTATGAACATAGTGGAGCATGTGTCCTTATTACCAGTTGGAAGATCTTCTGGGTATATGCCCAGAAGAGGTATTGCTGGGTCCTCCGGTAGTACTATGTCCAATTTTCTGAGGAACCGCCAGACTGATTTCCAGAGTGGTTGTACAAGCTTACAATCCCACCAGCAATGGAGGAGTGTTCCTATTTCTCCACAACCTCGCCAGCATCTGCTGTCACCTGAATTTTTAATCTTAGCCATTCTGACTGGTGTGAGATGGAATCTCAGGGTTGTTTTGATTTGCATTTCCCTGATGGCTAAGGATGTTGAACATTTTTTCACCACCTGAAATATCATAATCAACAAATAAACATTTGAATAGAACTTTTCAAATGAAGATGAAAGATCAATAAATGCAGGGGGAAAGCTTCAGTATCTATCTATAGCCAGTAGGGAAATGCAAACCAAAAAGAACATTGAGAGTCCACCTTTCCCTAATCAGAATTGTGTATCATCAAATGAAACAACAACAATAAACAACTAATGCTGTCAAGGGAATAGGCGAAAAGAAACCTCTACACACTCTTGGTAGGAATGGGTGTTAGTTTTGCCAATACTGAAATCACTATGGAGGTTCCTCAAAATTGAAGATAGAATTTCCACATAATCCAGTGGTTCCATTCTTGGGATGAATCGACATTAGTATGTTACAATGATACCTGTGTGGCCTGTCCCTCAGTGAACTGTTTAGGATAGGGAAGTATTAATAGTGGAATGACCACAGAAAATATGGTATGTGTACACAATTGAATTTTTTGTTTATTTGTTTGTTTTTCAGCTGATTCCAGACTCTTCTATGGGTGGTGTGTTCTGCATTGAATGGATGCATAAAACAAGATTTCTTTTAATTTTTTCACCATTATCTTTTGAGACTTAAGTTTTTCTTCAAACATGAAAAATTTGCCTTGAATGCTTTGTTAGAGAAAGGGGCCATGCATCCCCAATGTATTGGGCAATATATATTTTTTTTTTCTGTAATTTTTAGGATGCCTTGGGTTTTCTTCATCAACAAGAAGTGTGGAGGCAGCGGTCCAGGGTTATATTAGCAGTTTACCATTTCACCAGTTCCAGGGCCTCGGTTCTGTCTCCTTTAGCATGGGGCCATAACCCCAGTGATCATGGTAGGGTGGGCTTCGTGAGCGAAGAGAATGAGGGAAAGAGCCAGTGCCCATATCACAAAGTGAAGTAGTTTCTACTACATTTCCCTGATATGATGTCACTCAGGAAATGCGAGGGAACTGTGCAGCACGGAGTGTGCAGGGGCTGGGGCACTTTAGAGCTGCAGCTTATTAACGACGGCAAAGACTTACTCGACTTCTGAATCAGGCAACAGGGCTTGCTTTCAACTCTCCCCTACTGCTGACTTGCGGAGACAATCTTAGTAAGGATTCCGGCTAAGTCGGGCATAGGATCATCCTTGATATCTGATCACGTTCTTCATCGTCACCTCTTATCCGTACATATGTGTTTGGCCTGATTGTACTAAGTATGGTGTCAGATCCAGTTACCAAGAGTTTCCTTACTCTTGGTGTCTTCTCTCAGTAGTTTTCCATTCACTGACCCCTCCTTCTGTTTCTTAGCCATGAATTCCAGCTGTTGTCACAGTATTGAGTTCAACATCTCTACCATATTGCTATAGTTGTGAATTAATTCTTCCTTGCTAAATTAATAAGTATGTACCAGGATTAATTGTTTTTCTTTAATAGTGGCCACAATGAACAAAGTTAGATTTCTATTAGCTATGAGCAAAAAGAGAAATGACTAATGGAAAAGCCAACATGATAATTGTGATACCAAAGACCTCCTTACCCTGAAGGGTGAGCCATCCTACTTGAGGAGCTGATGCTAACATGGAAGATGGGTCCTGGTAGTTTTTTGACTGGTAATATATTTGACTCTGATCGCTGTCCATGATGGCTATGGGGGACTTGTGAGACTTCTCGCCTTTGTATTTTGTAGGTGCATTGTGGAGTTGTAGTTGGCTAGTGGTTATAAAGTGTTTTGGACAAGGTTGCTGTAAGTGACGTGAGGAGAGTTTCACAAAGTCTGGGGGCCTGACAGATAATTAGAGGGGAATGCACTGGAAGGGATGCTTCTGTAACTCCCATTAGTGCACAGTGTGGTGTTGACACACCCATTGAGGGAAGAACAGATCTCACTCTGCTCAGAAAGAGTTCTTATAAATCTCCCCCTGTTTTTTTTTTTTTTTAATTTTATTTTAAAATCATGTTCACCATCTGCTGGGAAAGGAGTTCAGATGCCTGCCTGGGAACTTCACAATTAAATGTGCTAATACAATCTCAGGAGAAAAAAATTGCTACTCCTGTTTTTCTAAAAGTGAGGAGGAAAAAAAGTACAACAAACAAAATACCACAACCCTAAAAAAAAAAAAAAAAAAAAAACCAAAGTGAAAAACCCATCTGCTTTTTCCGATCACAGCAAACCTCAGATTCTTAGGAAAATGCAAAACAAACTCAAATATATTTTCAGATGTTATTAGAAATAGTGAAAGGTCATTGCAAGACCCTTTTACTCATTATAAAAGTTACTTTCAAGGCAAAGACTCATTCAACCAACGTAAATGTTTTATTTTCTCTCTTTCTTTTGGGTTTTGAAATTGGATGGTATACTGGCTAGTTTTGTGTCAACTTGACACAAGCTGGAGTTGTTATAGAGAAAGGAGCTTCAGTTGGGGAAATGCCTCCACTAGATCCAGCTGTAAGGCATTTTCTCAATTAGTCATCAAGAGGGGGAGGTCCCCTTGTAAGTAGTGCCATCTCTGGACTGGTAGTCTTGGGTTTATAAGAGAGCAGGCTGGGCAAGCCAGTAAAAAACATCCCTCTATGGCCTCTGCATCAGCTCCTGCTCCCTGAGCTGCTTGAGTTCCAGTCCTGACTTCCTTTAGTGATGAACAGCAATGTGGAAATGTAAGCTGAATAAACCCTTTCCTCCCCAACTTGCTTCTTGGTTATGATGTTTGTGCAGGAATAGAAACCCTAAGACAGATGGGGAACACATATCTGTAAATGAGATGGTTCATTGTACTGTATCACTGACATATACATAGAGATTTGTATTTGTCTGAGATTAAGAAATATTCATGTAGTAAATCATCGTGTGTAATAATGGACTCTACTAAAACAACACACAACCGAGACTTGACCTTGGCACAGGGTTACCAACAAGCTCAGCAGGTATAGAAGAAAAGTCTTCTAAAAGTCTAACTCTGTCCATGTCACTCCCAAGTTAGAGGCTACTGTAAGCCCCATCAGGTCAATTACTCAGCCATGTGTCCTGTCTCACTTAAATCTCATGCTTCTACCTGCTAGAGAAATTGTAACTGAGACACAATTTCAAGCTGAATCTGCATAGTTAAGCTGTTTATCTCTTAAATTTACTAAAACTATTATCACAGAAATTGGAACATAGTAAATGCTTCCTGGTGTCAGAAAAATTAATAAGATGAATTACTCTGTGAGTTTAATGCTGGTTGAGTCTGATGTGAGAACCACTTGCTATAGAAAAGAAAAGAAATTTGTGACAGTCATGAATTCACAATTTAACAATTTCTTTCAGAAGAATTACTAATTTTGATCATAGAGCTTTTGTCAGACTTAATCTTTAAAATTAACTTGATACATAACATTTTTTAAACCTATTATTTATGATGGCAAACACAGTATAAACTTGGACCCTAGTACTTTACTTAATCCACATAGAAAACATATGTTTTCTCAAACCTGTGTGAACTCCTTCTTTAAATTCCACACTAAATAGCAGATAATACATGTATCATCTATATTCTATTTTCATTAGTAGTATGTGAAATCTAAGACTCTCCACTTTTAGTGCAATATGTTTGTCATACTACATGATATGTAGACTATCATCTACTATCATTTTGCTAGGTATTTACAAATACTATACAATGTACGGACCATAGCCCACCTTGTCAAGACCCTCAATATTTTTCAGGAAGAGTTTTATTGTTTAATACCTAATACATTTCTAAGACTTAGTAACTTAATGAAGACTAATGGTTAACAAATCTTTTCTGTGGTGTAATGATTTTGTGTAGGTCAGAGAATTCCAGAACAGGGGGTTTACAGATGTCAAAATACTGTGTGGTACATAATGAGTGTAGTGATGTTTTTGGTTTAGTTTCAAATGTTCTTGTATACAGCTATCTTTTTGCATCAAATTGATATTGTATTTGATAATGTAGTAAGTAGTGTGCACAAATAGAATTAAGCACCACATAGGTAAAGTTCCACAAAGCTGCTGATTACAGGCTGGGTCTGCTCTATGCATTAAAGCTGTATTATCTTATCAGCTAGGGTGTGTCCACAGATGTCATCTATCAGCAAGATACCAGACAGTGTATTTTCAAAAAGTGCCAGGATTTTAACAACACAACTGACAAGAAATGCTGGACTTGGCAAAGGGAAAAGGGAACACTCCCTACTGGAGAGATGGGAAAACTGGTCCAACAACTTTGGAAATCTGAGTGGAGAATCCTGAAAATTTAAACATATATCCACCATGGGACCCAGCTATACCCCTCTTTGGCATGACCACTAAGGATCTGACATCCTGCTGCACAGACACTTGCTGATTCATGTTCATTGCAGCTCTGTTCACAATAGCCAGGAGATGGAACCAACCTACATGACCTTAAGTTGATGAATAGATAGAAAAATATAATACAGATCTACTATGAAATGCTATTGACTTTCAAGGAGAAACGAAATAATGAAATTTACAGGTGAATGAATAGAACTAGAAATGATCATACAGAGTAAGCTAACCTGGATCTAGAAAGATAAGTGCCATAGAAATGAGGGTTCCCATTTATCTGTGGCTCCTAGCTCCACTCTACAGATGTGAGCATATAGCTTGGAGTAATTTCAGAAACTAGGGAACTTGTGGAAGGAGAAGATGAAGGATACAGGTGATTAGAACAGGAAAATGGAGGGCTTTAATGAGGTAGGGATGTGAAATTGATTAAGAAAAGGGAGGGTTAAGTACGGGTGTCTTTAAAAATCATAAGGAATAATACTATTATATACCTAAAAATAACTATGATACTTGTAATTCAGTACATGAATATGCATATAAAACATATATAGGTTAAAAGAAATCTGTGTTGACAATGCTGTCCAAATAGACAAAGATTACCTAACACAAACCTGAACACCAGAAACGAAAAGCCTGCTTTTGAGTTGGTCAGGGTTGTCCAAAAGATTCCCCAAACATAAGCTGCTGCTCTGGCTCTTGATGGGCATGCCCCTGTTGCTGAAGGCACCTTGTAATTCAGACACAGGAGCCAGAGGATCCAAGCTGCTCCAAGAAGACTAGATTTTGTGGTACCAGAAGATTGCAAGAGAAGAAAGCAATGATAAGCCTTACCAAGCTGTGCTACCTATGAAGTAAAACATCTGCCAGCACATCACAGTATCCACAAGGGAACAATACTGGCATGCACACCTTACCAATAACCAATAGTTCTCTAAGTCAACATAAAACCCATTCAACAAGAGGGACACCATGCGCGGTACTGAAAACCTAGCCAAATACTTGAGGTTAATAAAGTCATGGATCTTGGATGAGAACCTACAACTTCCACTTTACTAAGTGAGCCAAATTCTTACCTGTATTATGAGTATTTATTCTTTTGTTACAGATAGGGTCCCCCTTTCATCAAAGAAATGTCTTCCCCCAACAGACAGGTATCACTACAGAAAACCACAAGGAATCAGAAACCAGAGAATAAGTGCCCATGTGGTGCCCAGCACTAACCGATACAGCTGCACCCCAACTCCTGTACCTAAGTCTCAAGGATGGTAGACACAACCTTGTGAAAGCCAGAGGAATGACAAGTTTGCTGTAAGGCGATGATGACCAAGATTGAAATAGCTACACCCATGAAGTCTCATCAGCATGGCTGTCTAACAAAGTCCTGAACAAGGAAGGCATCATTAGACATGGTAAAATGGTAAAGAGAGAACTCATGAGGCCCCGGTCTTAGACAAACAAAACAACACCACCTACCATCAACTCAGGAATGCGCTAAGAGTTAGAGAAATAGTTTTCCGTTGGGGAGATCTCCTATATTTGTTATCTAATACTAAGTGGTCAACCCCGAAATCATATACATTCAAGGAGTATTGCATACACTGAGCAGTTACATATTAGGGAAACATGTAACCACAATTAAATAAGTAAAAGGAATGAGTTTGATAGGGTGGAGGGCACGGAAAGGGTCGGCAGGAAGAAAGGCCAGGTAGAAATGATGTAATTATATTTAAAAAATATTGAGGATGATCCAACCCACTCTATGAATGATCTTTGTTTCCTGAGCACTTGCTAAGAGTTTAAATTTATGTATCACAAACCCCAAATGCTATACAATAGTACTGCATTCTCCTCAAAATAAACAGAAAAAAAGAAAAACACTCTGTAAAGTCTTTAGTATGTCTAAAGGTTACAGTTGCTTTAAGTATGTATTTTAACTTGAACAGCTTCTTTTTTTTTTTTTTTTTTTTTTTTGAAGTTTTTTTTTTTTTTTTTTTTTTTTTTTTTTTTTTTTTTGGCAT